>NC_072734.1:76123810-76274016 GCF_026930045.1 Uloborus diversus
AAAACTAAAGAAGTCCACGAACACTTAGAGCAATCATAAAATTGCACTTTTACCCGCATACTTTTTGTGTCCCTGATAGGCGATGCATTCGGAGCAAGAAAAGATAATGTATAAAATTATGAAAATATTCATGAAACTCTAGGCTCTTATAAAAAAAAATAATAATGCCAAATTTTCTCCTTGAAAAGAACTTTTTTGATCCCAATATAATGAGAAAAGTCTCATGTATGAATGGAAAAGAATCAATAAACATTAATACTTATGACAGTTTTCATTTTTAAGTATGTTAAAAGGATATTTTTATTTGCGTTTGTACTGATGCTTTTGCCAGAAATTTGATGGTATTGAAGTTATAAAAATTCAATAATTAATATTAGGCTAAAAGATGAGATGTGAAGGGATGGGGAGGGCGAATGAAATGTTTTGAGACTTAAGGCCTAAAACTGCACGTTTGGGCTGTTTGGTGACGTTAAGGGATAGAAAGAAGGGATACGGAAAAATGTGACATTTATAGAGGGTTTTACAATGTAACTTTAGGCTGTCTTCGGTGGATCATTCAATGGTAAGTGGCTCTCCTCCGGAAGTTTTTCCAAATTAAAGTCCTGAAAATGCATTTTAAGCTTTGTGACAGTTGGAAAAAGCGTAATAGTTGGCGAAATTTTCCTAATTTAAAGTTTTAGAAAAGCAAATTCCGGGTCAATTTGGTTTCTCATAGGGAGTTATAGCTCCTTGTTGGATCCATTCTTGAGCGGCTAACATAATGTTGACAAAATCAAAAGTTGCCACCCAGGCTACGAGTAAGACTCACCCCCTCCCCTTCCCTAGATCCGGTACAGCTATATTACCAAATTTGGATGATTATCTTTTTCACTAATAGAGGTCGAAATGTGAAATTCTTTGATGGAGATCATTTTAGTAATCAAAAACCTTACCTTAAAATGAATGACTAAGTATGAAACTCAGTGTATAAAGGTATTAGTTGATATAATCCTTTAGTACAAGCAATTATTGTTAGAGTTGTGAGTTTGTTTTTTATAAAATTAACATAAAATTCATTCTATCTTGGTGAAAATTTTGTAGTCAATGACCAATCAAAGCAATTGTTGAAACAGATAATGCTATCCTGAAAATGAGCAAGAAATCGCGCACTATTTGAGACCTCCCTCCTTTTACTCTTGTTGCCACTTTGCTTTTAAAAAAAGTTTTTTTTTGTTTAATATGGTGGTTTCCTAGGTTAAAATCTAACTTAAAATCAATTAGTAGCTTCATCATACAACGAAAGGTTATGAAAGTAACTGTTTCCTCCGTAACAGTTAACCTTAACAGCAAAAAGAAGGAAAAAATATGGTCCCTTGATTTCACACTATCACCTCCCTCAGTCTGTAGTTTCGGACGAAAGAAGAGAAAAAACAAACAATAGTGCTCAGATATCCACAAGAAAAACACATGTTTTGTATTAGAGTAATTTTCTTATCATTGTCGTACTAAAACCTTACAATTCGAAGACTTTTTTTTTTTCCTTTTTTGCCTCCAGTAATAGATTAAAAGCATGATTTCCTTACGGGAAAAACGTGTTAAATTTTTTCGCATCAAAAGTGTGAAATTGCCCCCCCCCCCCCAAAGTGCCGCCTGGGGCGGATTGCCCCCTCTGCCCCTCCCTAGCTACGCCACTGGGTAAGACAACCACAAATTTACTGCTATTCTGTTTAAAAAAAGTTATAGCAATTGCCTTATTTTTAACACACTTTTATTAGCTTCACTTGTATGTTTGTGAGTAATTCTCCTTTGGACTAAGAGCTAGTGGCTTATTACTGTTAGTACATTCCACCACTTTATGAGCGTTCGTAGCCTAGCGGTCTAAGGCGCGGGTATTCGCTGACGTTCACCTCCGGGAATCATTGAGCGTGCGTTCTAATCCCGTCTACACCGAAATTAAATTTATAATCTTGCAACTCGATTTTCGCTCACTTTTTGTGATCGAATTCTTTTAAAATTTTGAATGCAACCTCAGACTTGATGACAATGCAATATTCTATGATCAAATTAATTTATTAACGATAAGTTATTAGTTTATTCTAATTAACACCCTTTTATTAGCTTAACTTGTACATTTGTGGGTCTAACTTTCCTTGGGACAAATAGCCAGTGGCATATTACAATTACTTACAACGTACAAATCAGAGTTGCGGAGTGTAACAATGTTTGCACATGAATTTACCAGAAAGCATTCAAAATGTCTGATGCAAATAATGCAATAGAATACTAAGATGCATTCTAGAGACGTACCGAGTACTCGGTAACTACTCGGTACTCGGCCAATTTGCCGAGAACTCGGTACTCGACCAAATTCTGATCAGAAACTCGGCCAATACCGAGTAGTTGCAAAAAATTGAATATTGTCCAAGACAGATACTAAAATGTCTAAAAAAAGAGCAAGCATTATATTCTGCAATCATTTACAATTAAAATTTGTAAGTCAAATTTAAATTTTGAGAGTAATGCAGTTTATAATGCTTCAATAGAATAAATCTTTATTTTAATGTTCCCAAAGTAAATAAAACTTTTTATTAGAAATTATGCAAAAAAGGTAAGTATAGAAAATATGGAATTTTTATATTAAAAATGGATTTTTGCTACAAACAAAAATTAGGTATAAAAAATATAAAATACCTTTGCTTAAAAAATAAAAGGAAACAAAACAACGTTAAAAGCACAGTGCATGAACACTGTAGACATGTGTTTTGGCGTTACAAGGAATTCCTTTTTCAATGCACAAAATGGGAGCTCGTGGATTTAAAGACATCCGACAAAAGTCAGATTTTTTTGTCAAATGTCTTTACATTCTTTAACTTACATGTTATGCACTGAAAAAGACGTTCCTTGTAACGGAAAGGGAGGGGGGCAGAAACACGTGTCTGCAGTGTTTCTGCATATTTGTTTTATCTGCTTTTAAGAATTATTTATGTTTGGCGGACTAGAACTATGATTGGTATACAGTGAAACCCCTCCTAACAGACACCCTTCAAAGGCGGACACCCCTCTTATGCGGACAATTTTTAATTCCCCAGTTCCAATGAAAATAACATTATTAAACCCCTGTCCTGCGGACAAAAAAATTGTCCTGTTAGTGTCCGCATTAGAGGGATTTTATTGTTATTTGTTTTAATTCCAACTTGATTAATCATACCTTTTATTTATTTATTTTTAATTTTAAAAATAATTTTTTTGTAAAATTTTTGGCACAAACAAAATTGTTTATGTAATGTGTAATTAAATTTCAGCAGGAATTTAGTTTTAAAAACTATTATATGGACCAGGAGGTCTATACTACTATTCCAATAAGTTCAAAATTCATCACATGTGTGTCGGTGGTTCTTGAAACATAATTGGTACTTGGTAACTCGGCCGAGTGGTGAAAGGCCGAGTACTCGGTAACTCGGTACTCGGCGACTTGGCCAAAGTGCTACTCGGTACGTCTCTAATGCATTCCATTATCAGAAATAATAGTTTAAAAAACTAAAATAACACACTTTAGTAGCAAAATGAACTAAACAGTTAAAAATAATTTTTGGATGATAAGAAAATAAAGTAATTGACCAAGCACTTAATTTTACTGTAATAGAAAAAAAAACGTGAGGGCTTCTTATCATTTGTCTTAAATTTCTTCCACTTGTTATCCATGCAAAAATATAAATAGGCAGCTTTTGTTAGTTAAAAAAAAAAAATTCTGTTTACTGAAGTGCATTTTTTCATGTTTGATTTTTTAATTTTCAGTATGAGTTCTATACCTACATCTGGCCAAAAGATATTGCTGTTATGGGGAACGTTTGTCAAACAAGGCCATTTGATGGAAGTTGTTGAAGAGCTTCAAAAAGCAGTTGGAGACAAAGGACTGGTGGCTGTTGAAAATTTGGAACGTTTAGTTGTGTGTAAGAAAAAATTTCAAAGCTTTGTTTCCTTAAACATCATCACTTGTATTTATTTACTTTTACTTAGTTCATTCTTTTAGGATAGAGACCAACAATGAAAATTTAGTAGCCCAAAAATATAATTTTAAAAATATATTTTTATATTGCAATTTGTAGGTTGTTGTATCGGTGTTTTTATGCCAATATAGCAGAAGCTTATATTTTAGGATTCAGTTGCGTAGTCAAAGGGGAAAGCCATATGCTGTCCCACACTTTTTAATTTCAATAATCCACCCGTGTATAAATGTCCTTTAATCTTTTATTCCTTTACTAGACCTCTCTGGTATAATACAGATTGTCTATGCCTTATTGATTTTATAATATTAGGTGGAACTGTTGTTGGTGGGGTTTTTTTCTTCTTCTTTTTTTCTTTTTTCTTTCTTTCTTTTTTTTAAATCAAATTTATCTATGCAATGCAATTACCAAGCTAAAAAAAAATAATTGTTCTTTAAACAAGTGTTTGATTTTTTTTTTTTTTTTCAAATTGATTCTGAATGTCAAGAAAAACTTCTTTTAAAATCAAAATTCATCAATTTGAGTCAAATTATCTAATCAAATATATTTGATTGTATTCTTTCTAAAATAAAAAAAATTGTTTCAAATTTGGCATCCTGTGATGTAAGTAATTTTGGGAGAAAAATATTTCCTTGCAGAGATCCTTTCCCAAATTCATAATTTTCCACTTTTTATTTGTTTGCATTTATTTATTTATTATTAAATAGTGGCACCCGCACGGTTTTGCCCGTAGTAGAAAATTAAAAGGTCTTTTGGTTTGCCTGTATATTTACAAATAATATATGATGAATTTCTTGCCAATTAGCTTGCCCATGTTACGGTTCTACATTATGATAACTTTGTAATTTACTCATCCATCTTATGATAATTTTGTTCGGGAAAATATTCCTAAATTGGAATAGAAAAAGAACAAAATCGAATTTTTGAAAAATTGCTTCAAGGTGCACACCCCCATGCTACAAACTAATTCTGTGCCAAATTTCATGAAAATCGGCCAAACGGTCTAGACGCTATGCGCGTCACGGAGATCCTGACAGGCAGAGATCCAGACAGAGACTTTCAGCTTTATTACAGTGCCCGCCGCTTATTAAAATCACATTCGTTCTGAGGACAATTGATTTAATAAAGTGGCTGATTTTATAAACCGGCACTCATGCACTGAAAAAAAATATAAGGTTTTCAAGTATAAATACTCTAAAAAAGGAATAAATAACGATTAGTTGTATTTTATTTTTAGTCTAGTTGTATTGTATTATTTTAGTTCAGTTGCAATATACAGTGTATATTTTAACTTACATAAGGTACATTTTAAAAATTTCACAAGGGTCTTAAAATATTGACTTATTGTTGTTTGAGTAAGAGAATTTGAAAGTAAAGATTGAGAAATTCCTAATATAATTGCAGCATCACACTAACTACGTTTAGGAAACTTGTCATACTTATTCAAAATTTCGGATTAATCTTTCACACTCAAGTCATCACGACTTGCTAGCTAACAATTTTAACTTAATTGTAAAAATGAACTGTCAACCCCTGTAGATAGCTGAATGTGCACGAACTGATTGAAACTCAGTGGTCAGGCTACAAGGCGAAACAGATCTGCGAAGAGGAAACAGGCAGCACCAACTAAATATATGGCTCTGAAACAGTTCTCTTGTGACTGCTTCATTCTTCTTCTTCTTTTTTTTTTTTCATTCAACTCTCCAAGAAAAAAAACGTATAACCTTCACCTTTTTTTTTTTCGTTTTTGTTTATGTGAATTTGTTATTTTATTAGCGTTGCACTATTTTAAATCTTGAAAGAAAAAAATAAAATCCTGGTTCTATTCAGAGAAGAATTAGTATATGCTCTCCGAAAGTTTGATTTTATAAAATGGCGACGATGATTTTATTAAAGGATAATTCTAACATATTTTGATATAGTAATGATTCTGTTCTTTCAGATTTGATTTTATAAAGCGGCTGATTTTATAATCCAGTGATTTTATTAGTGGCGGGCACTGTATTAGTAAAGTTTTTTAGACCATTATTTTGTTAGATGTTATCATAATCTTTTCTTCTTTTTTTTTTCTCATTATTTGTATGAGTTAAGTTAGAAAATTTTGTAAGGTAAATAAAGATTTAATTTATGTAAAAAAATGTTGTGATATTTCATGTATTGTTTTTCTTCTTTTCCTAATTTGTGAACTGTTTGGTCAGTCATATTTTTTTATATTTCATTTACAATCCTAATATTTTGATGATTAAACAACAATTGTTGCCGTGCTCGCAAGAACCAATCTTTTTTTGACTGAAAATGTAATTATAAATATTTATTACTGTGAATCTGCATTTTCTTATTTATTTTGAAGCTGATCATGCTAGTTCTTCATTTGACGTGATTTATTGTGGAACTTTAACACCAACCCAAACATTTCATCCTGCTGAAATATTTGCTGAAATTGCTCGTGTTTTGAAGCCAGGAGGAACAGTTGTGATTAGAGAATCAGTATCAACACAAGGTTTGTATGTAGATTTTTTCCATTAGATTTGTGTAAAATTATTTTAAAAATGTAAAGATAAAAACCAATCTAATTGCCAACACCAATAAAAACCAATCTTAAAAATCATGCTTTAGAAGTTGAATTTCCTGAAGGAAAATTTGCACTGATAGTGTTAAAGCTTTGATCTTAAAATTTTCAATCTGAAAGCTGGGGTACTTAGTAAAAATAAATCCTGTAAATTTGAAGGGCTTTACTAAGGAAATTTATGTTTAGTACTTTAATCATATAAATCATGCAAAAGTAAAAAAAACTTTTCTTAACAAATTATGCGTAAATTACTTCTGAAAAAACATTTAAAAACCTCTTTCATTAAAATGCAAGCATTTTTATGATAGTGTTTCACAATTGTAACTGCATTAAATTAGATGTGACATCAATGAGACAACATTGTTTGGTTTGGTAATTGATTTTTTTTTTTTTTTTTTTTCCAAATCTGTAGCAATTTCTAACAAATATTTTGAAAAGGGGAATAATTTAATGGTGACCATGTTTGTTAAGATGTAACTAAAATTTTTGAACAGTATATAAAAGGATTAAAAATCCCAGGTAAGTAATTCAGGAAAGAAGTATGAGATGCATGCTTTTAAAATTTAAAAAAAAAAAAAAAAACTTGGAACTAGTATTACTAATTAATAGTCATCTATGTTTTTTTTTTTTTTGCCTGGATAATTGAAAAACTCAAATTAGATAATCCACATTAAGTACAAATTTATTTAAAACAATCAGAATGTACGTGAAATACACCGCCAGCTCAGTCATTTCCAGCTGAGGACTGCAGTTTCGTGCTTATTAGCACTCATCAGCCCGGCTTAGGAAAGTGACTGAGCTGGAGATGGAAAACCTCTTAAGGAAGCCAAGAGTGCGAAACAAATTTACTGAATCAGAATGTACCTATTTTTTAAATTGAGAAACAAAACAAGTAATAATAATAAATAAATAAATAAAACTAATTACAGGCAAATTATTAAGAGTTGTGCAATGTAAATTTTGCTTTCAATACTGTACTACAAATGGCTGCAATTATATTTTAATTTCAGATTGGAAAGAGCTATACAAATATTTAGAATAATTTGAAGTGTGTACTTCTAGCAGTGGTGTTAATATTTCAAAAAAGGTGTAACTAAAATTTTACAATTTACTACTTGTATAATGAACTACAATTATTATAAAGTTAAATATGTGCTATATTTCTTGGAAAAGAAGTTTGATAACTTAGCTGTTATTATTATTTTATTTTTTTTTTTTTTCAATCGCACAAAGGTTGTCATCACTGATTAGTGCTGTACTTTCAATGTAACTTTTCTCCTATGTAAAAGTATCTGTCACTTACTTATACAATTGATGTTAATGCCATTAATTAGTTATGTTCACTTTTGTTAATTATTTTTATGTTTTAGTTGTAATTTAAAAGCTAATTTGTTGCTTTTTTTTTTTTGGTTAAAAAAAAAAGTGAATAGTAAAAGAGAAGTAGCTATAATAAATTTTCTGCTACGTGCCACAGACTACCAAAAGCATTTTCCACCCTTGATCTTTCATTATGTTCCCAACTTTTTGTAAAATAATCTTTAATATTTTACATGCATCTTGAGCCACATCTTTAATCATGTGCTATGATGTATTCATTGTTACCTTTTTATTTTACTTGAGTTTGATTGCAAGTTTTGTAAAGTAATAAATGCGTATTTTTGTACTTTTTAATCTTTATGAAAAGCATATTCATGGTTCTTTCTTTAACTTTTTCCACAGATAATGTACCAAACCTTCGAACAGCCTCTAAGCTTGCATCTGCTTTGAAATTCTCGGGATTCATCAACATTAGCCAGGTGATATATTTTTGACATTTTATTAAAATATTTTCACTACTTATTATTTTTTCTTTTTTTAAATCATTGTCATAACTTTTGACTTATGAGAACTACAGCACCACTAAAAAAATCATTCTGCATAGGAAGGTAAAGAGCAATATCTGCAGAAAAGAGTTTTTGCGACATTTGAAGGAATGTGTTTTGGATTCTGTACTAACAATATTGAAATGTTGGAATTTGATGTTTTTTTCCGTGCTTTTTATTCAGCAGAAACCGAATAAATAAGTTTGTGCATTAAAGCTAAAATACAAAAGATGACAAAAATGCAAATAAATTTAAAATTTGCACAAACTACCATTTACCTTCCCACAGCAGTGTTAAAAACCATTCATTACTTACGGATCCCGAGTGGAAGGGTGGTTGGAAAAATCTCTTGCACAGTCAAGTGGTTTGGTAAAGATCATTTGTGTCTGGAAGGTAAAAAACGTACTATTAGACTAAGCTGATTTTTACTTGTTTTACAAAGAATGAAGAATGTAAAGAAGCACACTATGTTAGACATGTTTCATTTTTAATTAGTATTGCATCATGTATTAAAAAAATGTCGAAAAAACATTCAATCTAGATTCCAATTTTTTAGTAAATATTTCTTTTCACAAAAAAGTTTTAAAAAGTATCCTCATGTATATAATAGCGAATATCACTGATCGAGTAACGCTCTGACGTCACCAACAATGAAACTCGCGCTATAGCATGATAATTTGATAATATTTTCTGGCAAAGTTTGACATGCAGGAAAATGCTTTATTTTGACAAGGCTGAACTGGATCCTGTAACTTAACTGTTTTACTGGTAAGACTGGTAAAAACGAAAAAGTGGTCAACAATTAACGCTATCTACTGGAGTTTAAGGTTAATTCACTGGAGTTAGGGTTAAAATTTCAACTATCAAACTATCACCAAACAGGCAATTGCAGCCTTTCCTATGTTGGACAGAGCTGTTGTTGTTTGAAATTTTGCTTAAATGAGCATAAAAATTATGTGAAAAAACAACAGTGGAACAGGTTTAGTATTGCTCAACATTGCTGGGAATCAAATCACTCCTTTGATTTTAATTCTTATGATATTATCCAAAAATGCCCAGATCATGTTTCAGATCTTGAGTTTTGAGAGTCTTTCCGCATTCTGGAGAATGGTTATAATGTAGTAAGTGATCTTAAGCAATTCGGTATTTTTCTGCAATTTGGCTTCCCTTCGTATAATTGTCCCCCCACACTTGTTCTTTGCACTACTATGGTTTTAGTCATACAAGTGTTATTGTTCTGTCCTTCTTAATTACTTTTATTTGTCTTTACACTTCCATTTCTTGTTTTATTTTACAAATATTTAGCAATTTGTTTTACTGTCTCCCCATAACATAAATTTGTTACTAATTTATTTTTTAGCGGTTTCATTTTGTCAGCAGAATTGATTATTATGGGATTGTTGATGAACTTTATTTTGCTTAACAGTTTTCTCGTGAAGGGAAGCATGTAATAAATTTCAGCTCTCAGTTTCATTTTATCTTGTTTATTTTGTTAATTTGCTATTTAAACTGTCTACTGTTGTTTCTCGCTGCTTTTACTGGATGTCTTTTCATCCAAAAGCTCACTATTTGCATTGAAAAAGAGGTTCTCTGAAACCTTGAAACACGTGTATGCAGGAATCTACTAATTTTGTGCGTCAAAGCGTTTTTGATCACTATTTATTGATTGTTACTTACTTTTGGGGATATTAAGTTTCAGATTCATTGTTGACCTCTTTCTTTTTTTTTTTTTTTTGAAATGCAGTATTTTTATTAAACCTCCTTTGTGTAGCATAAATACAAGCCTTCAAAAACATGTAAATGCCAATATAATGTTGATGGTTCTTTAGCATTTAAAATGTTGGTAAAATTTAGGAATGTTTGTAGTTTTAGTGATAAGTGATTTAGTGTTTCCCCCAAACATTTTTATGAAGGCTCTGCGCCCTGCCCCCTTTTAAACAACTTCAATGTGACCTACCCCCTCCCCCCCCTTTTTTTTTTTTTTTTGCTTTCTCAATGCACTTTCCTTGCCCCTTCAAAATTTATCAACACTTATCCAAAATCAAACTCTCTTGCTTGAAAGGTTGAAATTCACTCTAGCATGGACATTGAAATGTATCTCCCTCATTTCCCTTTTCCACTAAAATGGGCAGGGAAAATTCTCCTACAAAACTTATAGTACTTTTTTACTACCATATTCCTTTAAGAAAGTGTCCTTTTAGTTGAAGGAATACCCTTTTATCAGAAAAAGTGCCCTACCCTTTTTTAGATCTATGGAAAACAATAGCGATTGTTTATAATCTTGATAAAATGAAGCGAGGATTAGCAAAAAAGTATGGTTATATCACGTACTTCACTAGCTATTGACTGAAATGGGATATTTTTATGCTTTTTGCTTAACTTTTTCTCTGTTTTTTAGCCTGAAATAAAACCCATTAGCAAATCTAATGTTGAAGAATATGACACAAATTTTACTCATAAAGAAAGTGAAGTTTCATTGATAGAAGTAAGAGCTACAAAGCCAAATTTTGAAGTAGGATCTTCTATGCTTTTATCATTTGCCAAAAGAGGTACAAAAAATCATATTTATGTAGTCCTCACTCATGTTTTTTGTTTGTTGAGATTTTGGAAGTTTATATGATATTTGTGTGACACTTTTAGCCAATTTCTTACTTCTAGTTCAGTTAAGGCTAATGGACCATATAAATCCGAGCATAACCTATTCTGTAAAACTAGTATAATTTAAAAATAATCTGCATGTACATAATTTAATTCTTCTCATAATCAGATAATGAATCAACAAATACACTGCTTGGAAGAATAAAATGATATGGAATCCCAGCAACACAATGTTAAAATAGTTCCATTTAATCAAATAATTTCCCAGGTTAATTGCATAAAACTTTGACTTTTGCAAATATTTTTAAAAATGTAGTGAATAGTGGTGCCAAAAATAAAAAGATTTTGTAATTCAAGTTACTTGCATTTTTGCCACTTTTATATGTATTTATGAAATATGTTTTTAATCCTTACATTATTTTCTTGATTATGAATTTATTTATAAAATGTTTGTCCACTAACCATCACTTATTTTAAATAGATATGCATATTTACATTTTGAGACAAGTTTAATTGGTATGGTAGACAATATTTCCCCTCATAATAAAAATCCTTGCTAACTGAATAATTTGTGTTGAACCACAGGTATTCCTTTGAGCAAGGCCAACAGTATTCTACATTACTAACTAATCTTGCTATATTTGAAATACAGTAGATCTTCGTTTTACGCGGGGGTTTCGTTCCACGGAAATGCCGAGTAAACTGAAACCGCATAAATTGAGACGTAATAGTAGTGTTAAAATAGGGGTTACATTCCGTAGATAAAAAAATACTTCATTCTAGTGATGACTAATTGTATAATAAATTTAATGTGTACTTATATCGATTTCTATTCACAACATGCATAAAGAAAATATAAAATAATTTTATGTTCTGTTTATAAATAGGAACTGGCTAATATAAGTCTTATGGCAATCATTAAGAATTTTTCTCTGTACTTCTTTGCGGAGCATTAACACACCCATGATCACTTGCGTCATTTCCATCATAGAATCTTCCTTTACTAACAAATCAGAAAGATCATTTCTATTGTCTAGGAATAGCTCAAAATTTTCAATGAAAGTTTTTGGTTGTGTGTCATCAATGTTGGTATCCTCGTTGGTTTTGTCCTCCTTTGTCACTTCTAAAAGCTCTTCTTCCAGTGAGTTCTGAACTGCATGAGTTTAATAACTTTACTTCTGGAAAGAGCTCTGGAATCAATCGCACAAAATGTCTCCAGTGACCCAAACTCGATTATTAGGACGCCAAAATGCAGTCTATTATGTGTAATCTGCACTCTTTAGGAGTTTGGATTTTGAAAAAGGGGGAAATTTTATCTGTTTGCATTGCCGCATCCACATAAAACCAAAATTCATCCGCATAAAATAAAATAAAGGTGTCAAAACTTAAACCGCGTGTAATCGAAACCACGTGAAATAAACCCGTGTAAAACGAAGTTCTAGTGTATACAGTAAAATGCATATAGCCAATTCAACATAACTTGAAGCTTTATAAGTAAATTCTTAAACGTTTTGTTAAGCCCCTAAAAATGCTAAATTTTTTGATATAAATGATGATTTGTTTTCATGTCTCAAAATGTATACCTTTTTAATTGAAGTTTTTTGAAAAGTTAAATTTACTTCTCCTGCATGTAAAACTTATCAATAATCAAAAAGGAAATAATTTTTATCCTGTATATGTTGAATTCTTCATCAGTTTATTATGTATGTTGTGAATGAGATGATAATGCTGATAGTCGATTTATTTTAGATTTAAGTTTGAATCTGTGGTGATGTTTTATGTTCACTTGGGAATAATGTAAGTACAAAAGTTGAGTACTTCTTTGTTCTAGAGAGCTAAATTAGGCCATTAAAGCTGTATAGATTCCACAATGAAAGAAAAATAACTTTGATATTGTTCGGAATTCCATTGAATATACTCTTCCAAGCATTTTGAAGAATACTTAATTCGACAAATGAATATCAAATTGATACTATAATTTAAAACCATTCAGTTTAAATTTGAAATTTAAAAAAAGCCTAATAGTCTATTTCATGTTAAAATGTTAGCAAACAAAATGCTACACAAAGAAAATTGCTGCCTCTTCTCTTGACTCTGAGGAAATATATTTTATTAAAACTGAAATTTAAAATAATTTTCTTACATCTACAATTCCAAAAATTGTTTTAAAGAAGGAACTTCATACATTTTAAAATTTGAGTTTATGATATCTGTTTATTTGAAATCATAGGCGTAATTTGACCTTCTAAAATGGGTTAAGATAACAAAAATTACTTTGTTGCTTTTTAAAATTGAACTCAATTTTAGGCTATCTGTGATAATAGGGACTGGGGGGGGGGTCCTCTGGGAATTTGTCAAATTTGAAGTTGTAAAATATAATTTTCAACAATCTTCCCTCAAGTTGAGGAAACTGGGAAAGTTTGAGGGCTTTTTTTTAGAAACTTTTCGAATCTTTAACTTTTAAAAACACAATAATGTTGTCAATCTTTGTTGACAGTAGGGGAGGGAGGGAAACTCAGTGTCTCGTGGCTCTCTGCTGGAAAATTTTTGACATTGAAGTCACGCTCTACATAAAAACGTAATTTTAGGCTTTGTTTGGTAATGACAGAAGAAACAATTCCCACCCAAAATTATCTTTGAGACGAAATCCATTTAACGCTGTCTTTGAGAGTCCAGGGTTTTTAAAGCCTTACTGCAGAAAATTCTCAAAAATGAAATTCTATGCTGTTTGGTGAAGTAAAAGGTCTGGGGAAGTCTCGCTGGGAATATTTCGATATCAAGTCATCAAAATGTAACTTTAGACTCTCCTTGTTGACTTTGAGGACCTTCTCTGGAAATGTTTTTACTTGAAGTCTGAAAAAAGCAATTGCACTCTTACTAAAAAAGTGAAGCCAGGCAGCTTTCCTTCCGAAAGTTTTCGAAATTCACATCATAAAAATATGACTTCAGACTTTGTTTGGTTACAATTGGAGGAAAGGGGTGTTAAGGAATTCATCCCTAAGTTTTCTTCAAAGCTGAAATTAATTTTAGGCTATCTATAATAAAGGTTAAATTCGGTTTTTGAGGCTCTTCCAAGGAAAATGATGGAAATGCAAAAAAAATCAATGATGGTGTTAAAAGGGTGTGGTGTTCCAGTGTCTTCCCCAGAAATTTTTGAATTCCAAGTTTTAATGTGTTATTCTACTCTATCTTTGAAATTATTAAGTAAAGGGAGGGAAGATTCAAGGACCTTGCCCAAAAAAATATTTGAAATTGAAATCTTTAAGATGCAATTTTAGGCTATTTTAAGTAATGAGAAAAGGTGTAAATTGGTCGCCCTTCCTTGCAATTTTCAAGTTTTAAAAATGCATTTTGGGCTATATTTGATGACTTTAGGAGAAAGGTGCGAGTTTAGGGGCTGTCCTCAGAATGGTTTTTGGTTTCAAGTTTTTAAAATATATTTTTGGGCTACATAGTTGAGGCATTAAAAAATGAGGAAGTGACTCTACATCGGAAATGATTTTGAAATTGAAGGCCTTTTCATGCATTTTTTATCTGCATCTGGTCAGGTTAGAATTAGGGTAGAGGGTCCACAGACTTTTTTCTTGCATTAAGTTCCCATTTTTAAATTTTCGTTGATTATTCTGAGGAAAAAGCATCTGATTTCAGAACCATCCCTCATAAAGACACATTTTAAAGCTATTCTTAGTGACATTAGACTAGGGATGCTGAGAAATTTTTTCTATTGGAAACTTTAAAATTTAAGCAAAAAAAGCCATTTTCTATTCAATTCCAAGTTATTTTTGGTGACATTAGGAAGGAGTTTAGTTATCTTGGACTCTCCTCTCTAAATTGTCCGAAATTATAAACCTAAAAATGCATTTTTGGTTTCTCATTATTCTCGTTAAGGGGATCATAACCCTCTTTTGAAACTGCTCGGAAATCACTCTTGAATTTGCAGCCCTTAAACGTTACTGCCCAGAGTGTGGACCCTGGCTTGCCCCCCTTCTTTGCTATCCCCCATTGTTCAAAATCTAACGTCTCAGCATTAGGGGGGAAAGAACTGGCATTTGTTCTATTTTGAAGGATAGCAGAAAAAAATCCCTATTCTTCCCTAAGTAATAAAGAAAAATGCACAATTTCTGTGTGTTGTAATCATTTACTAGATTTTTTCCCAGTAGATGTTGGCAGATTTGTTATAAAATTGCTTCATATATTTTAATTTCCAAATGTGCCGTTTTTTATTTAGATTGCAGTAATTTTCATGTTTTGCAGATTCTGCTAAAACTGATCCAAATACTGCAAAAATTTGGATGCTATCTGCTGATGATACACTTGACGAAAATGTAGAATTAATTGATGAAGATGAGCTACTTGATGAAAATGATCTGAAAAAACCTGATCCTAGTTCTTTGAAAGGTACGATTGTCGAAATAGCTTACAGGGTTCCCATGGGTCCTTTAAAGCACTTTATCCTTTAAAGCTGAAACGCTTGATTTTTTTAAATTTTTTTTACAGTGCTTTGCTCTTTAGTTTGTTCTGAAAGTCCTTTATTTTTGCTGTAATCATGTGTTATTCCCTGTCCCCCCCCCCCAATTGTTAAAACCCCAATGCCACTTTTTTTTACAAAATATTTTTTTGCTTCTTGCCAAAAAATCAATAATTTTGCAAAATGAAGCATAGGATTGTGTGAACTGTTACAGGAAGCAACCCTAAAACACGTAATTGGGGAAAACACCTGATGTGGTTCTTGTCGAATTTTGTATTGACCTTGAAAATTGAAAACTTCAAAGAAGAATCATACATTGCTCGCAAAACAATAAATTTCACATTCTGTGGGGGTTTACTAAATGTTAAAACTACCAAAGAATACTTATCCTCAGTTGTAAAATCAAAACAAAAATTTATGGAACACTTGGAAAATGAAAATAAAAATAAAGAAAATGATACTGTTACAAGAAAAAAAAAACAGATAAGTGATGAACTTAAATTTGAAGAGACAAAAAGTGTTTCGAGCCTGATATTTTTTCACTTTTAAAACTGCCTATGAACTTTTAGAAAAGCAGAAGTGTTGAGAGATATAACATTTTATAGTCAAGCAAATAGTTTGATGAAGTCTGCTGAGAAAAAGAGCCTCAAACAAGGGCACCCATATAGGGGGGCTTGATACCCCCTCCTTGGAAATGAGAACTTTCTTGCTTTCAGTGCTTTTTTCTTTGCAAAAATGTGTAAAAATTTCTTTTCCAGCCATTAATGAATAAGTTATTAAAAATGTCAAATTTTAATCTCTAATCTGTTCTGAAATTGGTTTCCATGGGGAAAATATACTGCAGAATTATGGAGAAATTTTTGAGCCCCCCCCCCCTTAAAATTTTGCATATGGGCACCCTTGGCCCCAAATAAAACAAATAGAAAAAGAAATAAATGAAAAATTTGAGGAACTGAAAAATTAAAACTGTCTCGTTAAAAAAAATGCATTCAGCACGACAGATATGTGTTTTGTTACAAGAGTTGTACTATTTTTTTTTCATTGAATTTGTTGTTATAGTTAACTGTAAAAAAGTTCCTCTTTTTATTTATTTAAGTTTGATAAATTACATTAAGTACATTTTAACTCGAGGAAATGAAGAAAAGTAAACACAGTCGAACCTCTACATATGGAAGTAGCAAATTGGCCGAAAAAAAAATTGATAAATAGAAACAATAATTCTCCACTAATATCTTTTTATCTCTATAGTTTTTTTTTTTTTTTTTTAATTTCAAGTTATTGTTTGTAGTTACAAATTATTAATTTTTCCGGGGTTTTACCTTTAGTTATCTGAAACTTTATGCAGTTTTGGATAAATCTAAACATGTAGTATGAGCATTGATTTTTTTCTTTGTTTTTATTCATTTTCAACCATTTATAGTTTTAAGTTGACTTGAATCTCTCCAACAGTTTAAATTATATCTAGTATTTTTGCAAAAGTACTAAGTTGCAGCAGAAGAGTTTCAAGCAGAATCTGTTAAGAGCTGTAGTATAAAACTTCATGTTATTCCA
Source organism: Uloborus diversus (assembly GCF_026930045.1). Lineage (NCBI taxonomy): Eukaryota > Metazoa > Arthropoda > Arachnida > Araneae > Uloboridae > Uloborus > Uloborus diversus. The sequence goes on from NC_072734.1 coordinate 76,140,842, forward strand.
GTGTTTCCAAATGGGGACATTTTAAAAAAAATCGAAGTTTTCTTTTTCCATTGCTTAGAGTGGTTTTAGCACTTATTTTTATGAAGTGACAAGTTTTGTATCTGAAGTATAGAACAAGGTTAAACATGTGCATCAAAAATATTTATACACAGAAAAAACTTTGAGAATTATTTTACAATGAAGTTTAAGTTGAAAACAAAGTGAGAAAAAGTTTAATTTTTTTTGCACAATTTTGAAATCAGTCGTCTAATTTTCAGGTCTATTTAAAATAAAATCATTTTTTATTGTTTTATTTTTATGAATTTCTGCTCTTTGTGTTTTTGCTGGATGTAGAGAAATGTGGCCATGTGTATCACTTTCATACGATCAAGTGCTTTTTTTCTCCACTCTGTAATGAAAAACGAAAAAAAAGAGCTGTGTGCATCACATGACTTCCTTTTACTCCAGTTTAATGTCATTTTCCCATTATTGGCAATTTTAATGGAATACAATAGTTTACTCTCTAAATATCACCAGCAGTTTCCAAAAAACCGGATTTAAAAAAAAAAATCTCCAACATACCGTTCTCGAGTTATGCAACATACATACGCACATAGCTACATACAGACGTCATGAGAAAACTCGTTGTAATTAACTCGGGAATTGTCAAAATGGATATTTTGCCTGTCTACACATTCTTTTGCACTTATCCACGTGTGGTCGAGTCGAAAAAAAAACTCAACATTCATTTGGGGGTGAGCAAATTGGAAATTAAAGTTGATTTTTACGTGAAATTTTTTTCCCGAATATAATACTTCCTTTTTTGTAAAAGGAAGTAAAAATTAGTGTGTTTCATATGCTTATGTAATCCTAGTAAGTAGAAACCTGCTTTAGTTTACATTGTTCTGAGGCGCCAAATCATTTGTGACCATGTTCGTTTACCTTTGAAAATATTATTTTCAGCCTGTAAGTGGCTACGGATCTATTGATTTAATTTATTAAATATGTAAAGAAAATGAATTTATTTTGTTGGTTAATTAATTTGTTGAGTGCAGAAAGTATGAAAGTAAATAAATATTTTCAAGCAAATAAGACTTACTGATTGTCTCATTGAAGTAATTTTGGTAAAAATTAATGTTTTATAATTTTAGTCTGTGCAACTACCAAACAAAGAAAGGCTTGTAAAAATTGCACCTGTGGGTTAGCTGAAGAATTAGAACAAGAAGAATCTGAGAGAATTGAAAAAAATCGATCAGCAACATCTTCTTGTGGCAATGTATGTATTTCATTATTTTAGCATTTAACATTTTTGAAAGTAGATGCAAAACATATTTTTTAAACCTATCTTTAGGAACATTCTTAAAAATTTCATTTATGCATGTAAAAAAATCCTACAAGTTTCATTTTTGAAGCATAAAAAATACAATTGAACTTTTACACTATGATCTGTATGTCTGCATCAAACAATTGCTCATCTTTTACTGTTTTGTGCTTTATACATACAACAAAATATGACAAAGATGTGTGTAATTATCTGATCAGAGTTTTAGTTTAAATTTTGAAAGCTACAACATGGCATGCTATGTGTATTTGTATAGTGAGCAACAAATCATCTAGAAAAAGGAATCTAGAGCAATTTCATCTAAAAAAAAAAGAAACAAAAACAGTTAATGCATCTGCATAAATATTTTAAAGGTTCAATAAAACTTTGGTCAGGGTAATGGCACAAGTAACTGACATGCTTAAGACATCGCTCTCAGGTTAACTCAATTTTCTGAGCACTTTGTTGTATTTAGACTTTTAAAACTATTTTTCTCATGCAACTACATCTCATCTAACATTTGGCTGCTTCTGGATTCTCTGAATTAGTTATCTCTATTTTTATTTCCTCAATTTCGAAAAATTGTCCGACCCCCACCATCAATTCTGATGATATCCAGTAACTGATAAAATGAGAAAAGGGTGAGTAATGGACAAAATTCTCCTTTTCTCTTCAAAATGTAAAAAGTTCTTCATTTTTAGATCTAAAACCTTATTAAAGTCATGAAACACAGGCAAACCTTGCGGTGTTCTGTTCATAACCTTCCAGCACTGCCTTCAGGCTGATAAAATTCACTCTGATAATACTTGTTGCATCACCGTATTCATGGGTCGCAGCAACATCAGTTATACCCGCCTAAAATTCTTAATATTTAAATCCAAACTTGTGACTCTCTGTTATTGGACCATTTTCTGTTACTGGTGCTGTTACCCTACCCTTTCAGCTACCTTACCACTGCCTTAACTTTTGTTGCCCTATTGTGCTGATAAAAAAGTAGATAATAAACTTTTTTAAATCTTTCAAAAACATTTTAATATAAATGTTTGTCCTTTATTCTTCTTTCTGCAGTGTTACCTTGGAGATGCATTTCGTTGTGCCAGTTGTCCTTACTTGGGCATGCCAGCTTTCAAACCAGGGGAGAAAATAGTTCTGAATGACAACCAACTGAAGGCAGATGTGTAGCCACATTGCCTTGGAAACAAGATATTTTATCATTCTGGAGACTTAACTGATGGAAAGGAGGAGAAAACTTCCTCAATAATGCTCAGGCTGATAAGAGTGATGCTGCTTACATATCAACTGTTATAAAAGAAATATATTAGTTGTATATTTGGTATTTTAAGTCGTAGGCATATTTATTTTGTTGACAAATGGATTTATATTTTATTCAAAAACAACTAATGAAGCAGAACAGAATATTTTATTGGTATGTTTTGCTAAAGTGAATTGTAATTTAGTAAGGTTGTAACATTAAACATTTCCTACTTTCTGAAAAATTAATAAAATATTTAATTTGTGTTCTGTTGGCATAAAGTATCGAATTTTTTGTTTCCCCTTGTAAATAAGTTTTCTATCGACTACAATGATCTTCTTTTTTTATGATTTATGTTCCTTAAGTGCAATAGTCTTGTGTAATTGCAACACAATCGAAAGGAGTGTACCATTACAATTACATAATTGTAGGCGTTTACCTGTAGCTCTTAAATAGAATTTACTGTAAATAGATATCTAAGGAAAACTACCATTTTATAATAATGGTTCATTTTTAAATATTTGTTCTTGAAAGTGCGCTATGGTTTTTAAAAATATTACATTCAAGTGTAAACAAGTTTTCTAAAGTTTATTTATGTGTCTTCAATGTTTTTAAAATTCCAGGAAATATTTTTTCCACTCAAAACTGAAGTATTATTTTGCATAAGCAATGAAAGCCTCATTTTTGTAATAAAATGAGTTCAAGTAAGTTATTTGAATAATGTAAAAGTTCACTTTTGCACTGTTTTAAGTTTTATGATTTTTAAAATATATTTAAAACATTAACTGCAAAAATGTAGTTTAACTCATTTTAAGAACAATAAATTGTAAGGACATTATCTGACTTGCTGTTGAACAATAAATTGTCTATAATTTCAACTCCTTACTTATGACTTCTTTTTAATCTTGTTTTCAGTGCATTTTCAGTGGCGGATACAATGGGAGGGTCATGGGGGTTATAATATCTTTGATACACAGCTTTATACCTTTTAATTTGCAAAACTTTCGTTTTAAATTCTATCTAAGACTAAAACTATAGTTTTTGAATTTGAAATTTTTTTATTCAAACTGTCTACAACGATAATCTGTCTATAACGCTATTTTTTCTTGCGCCCCAGAGTATCGTTATAGACAGGTTTGACTGTATTACTTGCTTCAGTTTAAATTTACTTGAAATGCAACTCTACAAAAAAATTAAAGTAAGAAATTTAATCTCTCTTGATTACAGTTGCTCCTTAAAATCAAAGATGGTTTCATTGTAAATAAAATTGTTAAGTAATAAAAAGTGTTCGTCATATTTACGTACCAGGGTTGATTTGGTGCCAGAATGCACCAGAACGCTGTTTTCGATACTGCTTTTCTTAAAATATATATTTCCCGTTCATATTAAATCGATCATGACTTGAGATTTAGTTGCCGTTCTGGTACTAGAAAATTTACAAATTCAACCGTTATGTATTCTTTGTTTACACACACAAGCTCAGATTTAACTTGAGAGATTCTTAAAATTTTACAAGAGATCAGGCCTGGATCTATAAATTTTGGGCACCCCTCGACAAAATCTGTAGGGCCTTTCTCCAGAGGTCAGCTGTGTATATTTGCAACTTTGTTATAGTGCTTTTTTTTTTCAATTTCCTGGGCCTTTAAGGATATGACTCCCCCCCCCCCGCCTTGCAGGTACGCAGATCCGGGCTTGCAGGACATGATATCAGATAACAATAGTACAAGGGGAAATAGTGTCCTCAGTCTGACGCCTAATTTTAAATCTAAAATCGTCACAGAAGAAGGGGAGTTGGAGGGTCGCCCCCTCAAACCCTGTTCTAAGTCATAACACCAATCCTAGTGTGGCTACATGTATACACGTGACATAAAAACTGTTATACTCCCACCCACACACAAATACATAGTCACAGTGAGAAAATTCTAGTTGCTCTAGTGATTAAAGAAATAGTAATTTTTTTGATATTTGAACTTAAAATTAATAATCTCCAGATTTTTATGTCTCTAAATGTCTTTTGAGTGATATTAGAGACTCATTATTAACCTTATTTTGTTAATATTCATGTGTAAAATTTATAATCAACTATACCTGCACTCAATCAGCCTTCAGTTTTTTACATAGTAGTATCTTGACGTTTTTACTAAATGAATGAACTGAAGTACTCAGAGTTTTATGAATAAAGTTAGATCTCAGCCTCAGAAAATGAGTGTGTTAAAGCCCATCCATACTCAAGAGCTTCTACAATGTACATCATATTAAAACCTTTTTTGGCTTAATGTCAATGCAGAGCTATTTGTGCATATATTTGGTTGAGTTTTTATTTATCTTTGTTAATTACAAATACTTGTATCATTAATCAAATTTAATAATAATTATAATTAAAAAGTTTCAATGCTGAACTAGATGAATAAAAATATAGCAAGCATATTACCTCATGAATTAGGGCCTAATATTTTTAAACAGCTGCAAATATTCTAGCCATTGAAGTCTGAACAAAATATATCATCCCTAGACGAATGAATATTTGCATGAATATATTGTACTATAATAAAACATTAAACTGTACATAAAATTTAGAATACATATATTTGATAGAAATAGATCAAGTTTAATTACTTTTGTAAATGTGTAGCAACAAGAAATTTTTGGAAAGTTAATTTATAAGCTAGAAAGTATTAGAACATATATATATATCTATAAGTTGGTAAAAATATAGTCAAACAAACCTCCTTTATCGTGTCACCCAGATTTTACAACACTGCGGATATTACAACACTTTTTCACAGTATCAAACTAATGGTATATAATCTTAAGTTGCTCTGGTTGTTATTAAGTTGCTATGGATTTCACAACAATGTTGTATTGTAAAATTCCAGTTACCACAACAGTTTAAGTTGCTAACATCAAGGATGAAAATCTCCTGCTTATCTGCAATTTTCGCTTTTTGTATTTTTTATTTATTTATTTTTAGTTATTTCCGCTGTTTTTAGGTTTTGAAAGTGCGGCTAAAATTTTCCAAGACAGCATTTTTCGGTCACATCATCAGTGAGATGACGTGAAGCGATATATTGAAATATCAGAACTCTTGGCTAAACAATGACGACAGAATGCTGTTTAGGATATCGTCACAATGCCGTATTCACGATGTAGGAAGATATTGGCAAAACAGTATAACGACATGTTATCGTTGACGTCAACACAATGTCGTTTACGATATCGTCGCAATATCGCACCTGTTGCTGGATTAGACATCATTGTGTATTGTGATCCGATAACATACCAATATGGTATCGATCATTTTTACGATATCGTCGTATGACATGTGCTACTAGGGGTCTTTGCAAAAATGTTAGAAACTTTTCCAACTTATATAAAAAAAGAGCAGAAGAAAAATCAGGCTGCAAAAGAGGGAAGGGGGACAGGAAAGAATTACAATTTAAAAGGAAAAAACTGCCAAGAAATTTACGGAGATGCTGCAAAACGCTAAAGACAGCAGCTATTAAAGTAACTACAGATCAATCAAATGAATGCGAAACTGTAAAATGATGAAGCAAGAGAATTTTAGAATTGATTGGAGATTGCAAATCCTGCTAAAACAAATCTGCCAGTGATGACTTGGAACCCAGAAATTTTGCAAACTAAAGTTGAAAAATCTGATGAAAGTACTGAAAAGAATAACTCGAGGATTGCAGTAAAAGGCAAAAAAAAAAAATCGGCTGAAAGAAAACAATGGTAATCCCGCCATTTTCAAAAGATTATCGAGAAGAAACATTTATAATTTTAATTATTATTATGTAATTCATCATTTAATCATTATTATACTAGTTTAATTTTGTTTTTTAATTTGGTTCATTTTCAATGAAATAAAATGTGCTACAGAGAGCTGAATCTTTTTAGTAAATATCAAAGTATCATAAGGTCATTTTGTAAACATGATGTCTTGATTCAGCTTGTATTAAGTGATGTCTTGATTCAGCTTGTATTAAGTGATGTCTTGATTCAGCTTGTATTAAGTGATGTCTTGATTCAGCTTGTATTAAGTGTTTAATAAAATGGGAGTTTTATAGCTTTAGATGTCACATTAAAAAATAAAGTAATTTCACCTTATTTGTGGAATCTGGAAAAATGAGAGTGGTTAATGAATTGAAATATCTGTTAAGACCTTAAATTAATGCAAGCTTCTCTTTCTGCTCAAGTAAAGAAGAAAGTAATATTTTTCGCCGACAATGGGCAAAAAAAACAAAAACAATACCATACTCTCAGCTGTCATAGTTGGTCATAGCAAGTTTTTCCCATTCCCATGTAAGAAAGAGGTAACATTAACCCTCCCCCCCCCCCTAGATTGACAAGGAATACTCAACATAGAATATAGAAAACAATTACAAATACAAATGTGACGACCAGCAACAGGCTCTTGGCTCAGCTAGGCTGGTCCTAGTCAATTTATTAGTCATCAATGACCCTCTGAAAGCTATCCACTCCCTTGCTCATTACCACCTCTTCCGGTAAACTGTTCCAAGTGCCCACAACCCTATCAAAGTAGTAATTTCTCCTTATTTCCAGGTAAGCTTGAGATTTGAATAGCTTAAAACAATGACTCCTTGTCCTACTTTCGTTGCGAAAATTCAATCCATTAACATCGTTCATTTTGATAAATTTAAACAACTGAATCATGTCCCCTCTGATCCTCCTTCTTAGAACCCTTTCCAATACACAAATATCTTTCCTCAGATAAGGCGACCAAAACTGCACAATACACTTCAAATGGGGTCTTACTAAACTCCTATATAAAGGCAGAAAGGTTTCCCCTACCGCACTTGAAGGATTAGCTGCCACAATCTAATCAGATTGTAGGCAAAAGTGAAGAAATGGTAATTACAAGAAACACCTTATTTATTCAGTTAAAAATAAACTTCGTAGAAAATATGAATGTTTAAAATAAAAGGAATTGCTTACTTATTGAATAACAGTCATATTAACTATGACTAGTTATGCTTTTTTAAGCTATTCCGATTAGCAAGTCCGGTTTTGACGACACTTTGTAGACAGTCCCAAGAGTGACTTGATAACGAGGTGTGACGGCAGATGAAAGGTGAACGTAAATTGAAAGAAAAATTATTTGTCCATAAAAGTTATTTCTAAAAGAATTTACAAACTCACATGTGGATTTTTTTTATTGAGGTATATTAAAATGCATTGTTATGTGAAAAAATATAACTTACATCTTATGTTAGTCTTGTATTAACTCTACCACTTATATATAATTCAGTTTTTGTCAGTTCTTTAAGCGTTATAAGCATCTAAAATGAAAAGTCTGTAATATTCATTTAATAAACAAACTTACAATTGCTTCCTTAGTCCTTACTTATCTTTTTCAACATATCATTGTCAAATTAGTAACATTCTTCTCTGGTTTTTCAACACTTCATTGTGAAGAAAAACTGATTTACTTTTTAAAAGAAATTAAATTTGATTTATTTAATTACTAAAACTCTAGTATTCAAGCTTAGAATCATTGCTTCTGTTCTGTGTGCAAGGTGAATTTGATCTTATCAGCCAAATGAAAGGGCAAGATAGAAGGACCCAAGTGGAGCATTATACCACCCAGGACTTAGTCTTATCACTAACCGTTTTCGAGTTATTATAGATAGAAAGAAAAAAAATCAGGGTGCCCCCACCCCCTAGGCCAGGTCAGGGGTGGACTGGGTCCCCCAAAAGACCTTGACACATAAAAGGCCTAAAGCGCAAAAAAAAAAAAAAAAAGTACAGGTTTGAGGACGCAGAAAAAAAAGGAGGGGCACACGTTTGGGGAACAATAAAAGTAAATTGGAGTTTTTTTTTAAAAAAAAGGTTCGAGAGCAGGGGGGAAAAAACGAAGCACAGACGCACGCTCGAGGGTGCATAAGAAAAACCGAAGAAGCTCAGATTTAAGGGTGCAAAGAAACAAGACAAAAGAAAAAAAAAACGAAACTCACAGGTTCAAGGGCAAAAAAAAAGAACGAAGTTGCACAGATTCGAGTACACAAAACAAAATTCGAAGGTGCCCAATTTGAGAGTGTAAGAAAAAAAGGTGAAGGTGCTCAGGATCAAGAGCACACATACAAACACAAAAAAAAAAGGAAAACAGAACGTGCACAGGTCTGAGGGCACAAAAAAAAGAAACAAAATGAAGTCGCTCAAGTTTAAGAGAGAAAGAATAAAACGAAGTCACTCAGGTTTAAAAGCGCAAAAAAGGCGAAGCCGCATAGGATCAAGAGCACACACACAAAAAAAAAAAAAAAAAAAAAAAACGACGGAGCACAGGTTTAAGGGCGCAAAAAAAAAAAAAAAAAAAAAAAATGAAAGGAAAAAAAAAAACAACGTCGTACAAGTTTGAGGGCACAAATGAACACAGAGGGCTGATGGGCCGGCAGGCCAGTCCGCCCCTGCGTCAAGGGCGAACCCCCCCTTGAGCAGGAAACTTCTTAAAGTAAGAAAAGTACCCCTAAAAATCTCGATGGCGCAGTCTGCGCCATACCCCCCCCCCCCCCTTAGATGGGCAGCCCTATTAAAATATATAATACATATATCTTATATATATTATATGTATCTAATACATATATATATATACTAGAGGACCCGACAGACGTTGTTCTGTTCAAACTTTATAAATTGAAAAGTTAAAATGTTTCAATAACTATCAAGTGTTTGAACCGTTTTGTTGAAAAAAATAAGTAAAATGAAAATGTTTTAAGCTGCTTGGTGTCAGATTTCGTACATTGATTTACCTAATGCCCACTGTGCAGTTGTTTTATTAACTATTTTTTTCTCCCGAACTTGATGGTTTGTTCCTTTAGCCATACTCAAAGGATAAAAAGCGTCCTCAGATATTAAGATTAAACAAATAACTACCCATCTAGAACAAACGGGAAATCCCGCTGCAACATCCCCCTAATGAAAAAGAATAAAACAATCGAAAGGATATCATTTTAAAATAATGATAAAGGTTAAAACAATTCTCTGAATAAGCGAAAATCACTCATCCCTCTCCAAACCCTCTCCCGATATAAAATAAACACATGCTTCAACTAAAATGATTGAAAACTCTTTAAAAGCAAAAAACAATTCCTTGCAATTTGAAATATTTCGCCAAATAAACAAAAAATACAATAAATTACAGTAACAGTAGCTTTATAATGTAAACAAATGATCACGCAACTATATTGTTTATAGCCAAAGTCGCCAAGCCACCACGTTACTGTAATCCAGCCGATCAATGAGCGAAGCCAACTGCGACCGATTAACGGTCCGATCTTTTGAACGAAAACTTTTAAAACTTCATATATTGCCTAATTTGTTCTTTCCACCAAAGATAAAGATCTTCCACTGCACTGATCTTTTGTGTACAGAACTACCCTGTTGTAATCAAACTGGACGAAAATAAAATTTGTTTCGTCTTTTCCTTTAATAATGTACTGATTAGTTTGATAATCCTAAAAGTATTCTTGACCAAAACTCAGATGGATTTGAGCGGAGAAACAAATGTTGCTAGGCACTGTACTTTCTGATCATTTGGTTAGGAAAACGTAAAGCTCCGATCCGGTCACATGGTTCAATTTAACAGTATGAAGAGAAGTCGTGAGTAGTTAAGGAATTCATGTGCATGATGAAAATCGTTGTTAGCAAATACTATTGTCCTCTCCCCCATCCATGTGTAATTTTTTTGACAAAGAGTTTTGGTTTCAGAATAAACATACAAGATTAAATCATTTAGAGAGAATTTCTCAACTCATCTATTTTGATCAGTTATCCTGTTCCATGTGTTTACCGGTTACTTTCTTACAGTAAAAGACTCTAGTAATGCTTACAACCATCTCTTAAACGGGCTCTTACAGTTTTTTTACAAGATGCAGAGATGGTAAAGGGCTCGTACAAAGAGACGACTTTAATCAGGTTGAAGTAAATCTGCACACGTTTCTCTAGGGCACCTCATGAAGAGTTTAATAAAAGACACCGTCAAACACAAAGGTGACACCTCTCACAATCTGAACCTTTTTGGCCTTTTAGGGTTCTATCTACGTCTTCTATAGCCAAACGGTGGCTCATCGAACATTTGTCCAACATTATGCGACATCCTCTTGAAGAGGTTCTCCCAACAGCCCGTTTTTTCTTGTAGAACATGCGGATGCTTTCTGGAAGAGATATTCAAAGTAGTTTAAATATGGAACGGTCAGTTTTTTTTACAACTAAGTAAGGTTGCATGTATGTTTGTGTCTGTGTGCAGGTATGAGTGTGTGGGTAGTTGTGTGTGGTGGGGAGTGTGTATGTGGGTGTAGGCATATGTGTTTGTGTCTGTGTGCAGACATGAGTGTGTAGGTAGTTGTGTTTAGGCATGAGTGCGTGGGTAGTTGTGTGTAGGTGTCTGTGTTTGTGTGTATGTATGTGTTTGAGTGTGTGTATGTGTTTGTGTGTGTATGTGTTTGTGTGTGTATGTGTTTGTGTGTATATGTGTTTGTGTAGGTGTATGTATTTGTATGTGTGTGTAGTTGTGTGTGTATGCGCGTGTGTGTAGCACATGGATGCAACCTGGAGACTGTTTTCGCTATAGGAGCAGCATCGTGAGGAGCCGGTCGATGGTGGTGCTGCATAGGCTGCTGGCGGGAAAATAAAATGATAGCACATCAAAACAGTCAACTGAGAACAATAAGCAATCGTGATTGCTCAAAAAAAAAGATCATCGCAAAAGCCTGCTGATCGTTTTTGACTACTGTTGCATTTATTGAGTTTTCCAGTCCCAACGTCTATGCCAAGAAAAAGCAATTTGCCTTCCTGCTTTTCGTGTACCAATCTTGTTTCTATAGAATTGTATTCATTGATTCTCTGCGGCAATGGCTAACAAAAGTCCCCCATCACGGGACGCGGGAGCGCCCCGGCCGCCAAGAAAACCAAATGCCTACCGCCAAGGAAACCAAACGTCAGCAGCCAACAAAAGCAAATCCATCGACAAGAAAGATGAAAGAAAATAAACACAACTAAGTACAGTTTACACGACAGAACAAGTTGGGGTTTTCTGGGTTTTTTACCGCTCTGTATCTCAGCCCCATGAATACCCCCAGAGTTGATTTTTAGCATACTCAATCTCTAGTGGCCCCTGACGACGTAAACCAAAGTACAATCAAATGGACGATTAGGGGGAGGAGGAATTTAAGTTAGAAAATCAAAAAAGTTTTCGCTTTCTTTGACAGGGCTACAGCCCAGACGAAAAGACGAAGCAAGATGAAATTTCGCACACACATTCCCTGTGCCCTACTAATGTGCCATTTGATCCCCATCCCCCCTCGTTTTTACCCCTCAAATTGTACCTTCCCGGGGTTCTGTCACCCCCCGGGGGGCTATGGTAATGATTTTTGTATACATATTCTTGGGGAGGCCATTGAGTACATATACAAAAATTAACCCCCAGAGACATCATGGGCTGCAGTAATTAAAGTTTGAAAGTCAATAATTTCCCTTAAATTCTTGTGTACTTACTTTCAGCTCATAGGGTTTGTTAATCTCTGGCTGCAATTGCAAGGGTAGAACAGAGATCCAACAGTTATTCAAAAGTTGTCTCAGAAATGAAATTCAATCAGTACTAAAACAGATCCAGCAGTTGCAACTAGACGTTAAATACGATGAACGGATATCACAAATTTGCCACAGCGACTGCACATGCGCGTGGGCTTTATGCCCACGCGCATGTGCAGTCCCCCCCCCCCCCCAGTTTTGCCGATACGAAATTTCCTTCTCCCTACTTTTCAGTTTTGGGGGTCATTTAAGGGGGGGGGGGGGGGAGAAATTTTAAATGTCGGTGCGAAACTGGGGTTAAACCATTAGAATATTTTGCGTGACATATTATATGAAACTATACGCGTATGAATATGATACATCTAACTTTATAATTGAAAGCGAAAAATAGCATTTTTTTTATTGGTTTGCTTATTTTCTAAATTAATTCATTTTTCAAACATAACACATTATGAATTGAAAATGTATGAAATACGTGTGTGGATATCCGTGTTTTGCAGTAATTTGTTGACAGCCAAAATTTTTGAAATTAATTTAAGCAAGACTTTTAATGAGCTAAGTCCTTGCGCATCATTCGCAGACGCTGTGGCAAATTTGGGATATCCGCGATTTAACGTCGAGTACAGTTGTATAGATTTTCTGACACATTCAAATTTAAAATATTTAATGGCTCAGTTTTTTTTTTTTTTTTATTTTTTGCTTGGTGATAACATGCGTTAATTCGTCTTTTTAATGAACTTTTAAATAAAACTAGGCATTAAACAAGACGAAGACCTCCATCAAAAGAAAGATAAATCACCAAAAAATTAAAATTATCCCATAAAACGTAAAATAATCTACGATTTAAGAAAAAAAGTCATTAAATAAAAAGTAAAAATTAAAATAGCTGTAAAACATTTTAAGAAACCTTCATGAAAATGTTGAATAATCCGTCAAAAAAAGAAACTATAATAGAATTTATTTCGAAATTGTAAAATACTCGAAAACAATATAAGTTAAAGTATAGTATTTTGTTATCCAAAAAGTTTTCTATGCAACAGAGAGGATACAAGGATTGCAATAAAATTTAAACAGCCCAATTCTCGCAAAACGAACATAGAATCTAAATGGTCAGAAAATAACTTGACGTAAAATTAGGCTTGCCATTATTGGTCCTTAAAAACACAAAACAGCGTTGTTTCAATTGAAAATTTTCTGACTTGAAGTTCTCAATTCTAAAAATACAGACAAAGTAATTATTTCAATGCAAAAAGATGTGATATCTCATAAAAAACAACCCTGTTGTAAAAATTTCCCCGCCAAGAAAACCTTTAACATTTCCGCACAAAAAAGAAGGCTTTCATCCTAAACAGAAAAACATTCAGCCTTTAAAAAATATGATATCTAGTTTGCCCGCCAAGTATCCGTCAAACTATCATCCTCCCTCTTCTCCTCTTTCATCACACCTACTTCCATTAGAACCTCCTCCTACCTTCAACTCCTCAGAAATATGTATAGATCCTTTTAATTGTTTATCTTGTTCTGAACTCTCCTCCCATTAACGTTTCCAAAAAGTTTCTAAAACTGCGTTTTCTTTAACATTGAAAACTTTTCTGGAGAATGCCTCCCCCCCCCCTCTCTCTCACCAACATCATCAAAAAACATCTTTAATTTCAGTGCTTCAATTACGAAACATTTTTTCTCACGAGACCCTTCAAAACTCCCTGTTATCGAAATTTGGCTTAAGTTACGTTTTCGGAGCATTATCTTCAAGAAACTGAAGGTGCCCTAACTTTTAACAAAGAAAATCTACAGTTGCGTTTTTGAGGCTTCAATTTCAAAACATTTCTAGGGAAAGCCCCCGAATCTCTTTTTCCCTTAACGCCACTATAGATCGTTTAAAACTATTTTTCAAACTACAGTTTTAAAAAATTTCTGGGGGAGAGCCCTCGAATCCCCCTTCTCCCTGTCACAATCGGAAATACAACCGGTTCCGGTTAATAGGACCACATTAGGACGAAACCATTTTGGTCCCAATAACCGGCTGATCCTATTAAGCGAACAGGGCCTGTGTCGCTTGACTGACCACACATGCTATAGACAAAACATATAAATGCGCCATATGTATAGTAAGCATACAAAGAAAAATTGCTGTTAATGGTCGATGAGGGTAAATTGCATATTTTTAGGCACCTTTCAACCCCTGGCAACCCTGATTAGTTCACGTGAAAGAGGTAGAAGTTCTTATTTTCGCATTTAATTTACAACTTTTACTCTTCATTACTCTTCATCTATGGTAACAATTTTTGGAAACTCGATTATTGTAGGTCTAGCCTAGTGGTATCTCAGACTATAAGGGTTGACTGTATAAGAACAACAACATCATATACAGTCAACCCTTATGCATTTGCATATGCATGAGTATATGTAAATGGGAGGAGGAGGAATCAATTGCTCTCATAGGACCCTCCCCAAAAATTGCGGGATTGGTTTTTTACTAAATTTTTTCCCCTGGAATGAGATCATCGGGGTGTGATGGCGGGAGGGTTGACGCGGTTGAATTGCATTTACACCTCTCTTGAACGTAATTTCCCAAAATGAAAAAATTGATTGTCAAGTGTATAAATTTTCTCAAAAGAATGAAATTTTTAAATTTATTTTTAAAAAATAATAAATTTAATAAACATATCGAATTCTGTTGGAAATTTGCTTCTAGTAAGATAGGGTGGGCGTTTTATTGTAAAATTTTGCTCCAAGCTCGTCATTACGAATTTCGTCATTTACGAACGGAGGTAAGAGGGGGGGGGGGGCTGAATGGCATTGAGAGTTCTATACACTTATTACAATTTTTAAAGTAAAGCAACAAAAACCACGCCCACTCAATGTAAACATTAGTTCTTCAAAGTCTTGGGGAGGGGAGGAGAGGAATGTCGTATTCTATCGACTTTCAAAATAACATTTAAAAGTTTTCCGCTCAGAGTTTTTTTTTTTTTTTCTCTCTCTTTTCTTTTTGCGAGGAGGAAAGAAAACATAAATTATTCTGTATGAATTTGCAATAGGCGTTGACTCAAAAGTTGAGAAATAGCTGGTAGCAGCAAGAGCGAGAAGTATTTGGCGCATATCGCATTTTGCTCTTTCGCTCTTGTGCCAAAAATACATTGAAATGGTTCCAGCGTTTTTAGAACCTCTTTCGAAAATGGCGCTCAGCACCGGCTTCGGGACGGGATGTGATATCTTGATTGATTCGGGCAATCGCACGCTCATCTTGGCTGAATAGCGGAGAATTCGGAACACTCATTTTGAACAAGAGCGATAACATCTGATTTTTTAAGAAAGAGAGAGTGAAAAAAGTAGAGAGAATTCCAGCGGCGAGGGAGGGGGGTCGCCCTTTCCAAACTAAAAATATTTAAAACAAAACCAAGACAACCTCACAAGATTTGAAAATTTGTTTAATTGATCGTTGATTCAATTTCCGAATTTATCGATGAGTTCCACTGTACTACCTTTTTAACCGACTTCAAGAAAGGAGGTTATGATTTCGTATTGCGGCCTTTTATGTATGTTTTCGAATTATTCCAACATTACTGGACCGATTTGATTTTTTTTTTTTTTTTGTTTGGAAGGGTATACTTCCCAGAT
Source organism: Uloborus diversus (assembly GCF_026930045.1). Taxonomy (NCBI): domain Eukaryota; kingdom Metazoa; phylum Arthropoda; class Arachnida; order Araneae; family Uloboridae; genus Uloborus; species Uloborus diversus. The sequence continues at coordinate 76,156,558 of NC_072734.1, forward strand.
GGTCCCATTGTAATTTGGTCTGGATCTGATAAGGGGTCCCGGAGAAATCCAAGAAACTTTGAATTTCATACGTCACGGTCACGTGGTTTTGCTGTGATCGGTGTATTTTCACACCCAAGGTTTTGGCTTTCTCTTGAAAGATATTTAATTCTCGCGCCACATGGATGATTAACTTTATTTTTTATTATAAGTGTTACTAATGTGTTTATTACTGCGTAGCAAAGCAGTAAATTAAATATGATGATTAACTTTACTTTTCATAATAAGTGTTACTAATGTGTTTAGTACTGCGTAGCAAAGCAGTAAATTAAATATATTTTGCTACTTTAATAGTTGAATCAATCACCTTAATATTTTATTTACTAATAAATAACTTTATTTAGGCACTAAAATATAAAGTTCTTTATTTAATACTCCAGTTTTTAAATATATTTATTGTTCAATTGAGGGGGAATTGAATACAGAACATCCCTCCCCCCACGATTTAATTTATATTCTTTAATATTATACATTATAACTGTGTATGATTTCTGAAGTTTGACCAATATTCTAAATTTACTATTTCACGATCCCGCCAGTTCAATTTGAAATTAGGGTTATATTAATTAGCAGGCTTCAAAAAAAAAGGAGGAGGTTCTGAACTCGTCCGATTTGTTTTTCCTTTGTACAATGTTCCATAAATACTCGAAGACACCTGTACCCAGGGGCGTGCACAGGGAGGGGGAAGGGACACCTGTTGACCCAGGCCTGAGCCTAGAGGGGGCTCAATATTTTTGTAACTAACGGTGAAATATAGGGGTAAACAATATGGAGAGTGGCCCGGAAAAGTCATTTGTGATGGGCAAAATTTCTGTGCACGCCCCTGCCTGTACCGATAAGGAAAAGTCTTTTTTTGTTTGAAACAGCATAGTTCCTCGGCGGTCTAATGTTAATCAAGTTCAGGTTTGATGAAATTGAGGGAACTCTTCAAATATCAATACTCACATTTAAATCGATTTGTACTTTGTTAACTTTGTATATCGTCTCACTTAGTGAACCGGTTTTTTATGCTTTTTTTTTTTTTGTTTAGTGGTGGTTTTGTTTAGGGATGGTCTAACTTAGGTTCCAAATCTTTGACTTACCCTATTTGTTCTTTAGGGAAACGTTAAGGGTAAAACAATAAATTTCATGCAATTTCCCTCACAAACGATTAAATATAAAACTCATTGATAAACAAAGGCCATAAAACAAAGGTATATACTTCTTTACCTATAGTTAAAGAAAGTACTAAAAATATATATTATTAAGAGTAATGGTAATGAAAATTTTGAATTAAGGATTCTCGGAAGCAAACATAAAATTCATTCTAGTGGAATTTTTAATCTTCATCTATAGTGGGCACCCTAGGTCCCCTAACTTATATGTTTATAGAGAAATAATCTCCATTGAAAACTATTAAACTATTACAGACACAAAAAACTTGACACTTGTGCAACCAAAACTGAAGAAGGTATTCAAGTTCAAAGTTTTAAGGAACCATTCAGAAGATAAGATTGGAACTTGGAACTATAGTACCTCTTTCTAGGGACAATTGGAACTTATCACCCTTTCAGAAGAATGACAGGTTGTCAAAGTAAAAAAACAAACAAACAAGTTTTTTGTATTTTTCTTTGCTATTAAAAAATTCATGCAAACGTTATGCCGTGACATGCAAAAACACACTGCGAAACCTCAAAAAATTTGAAAAACCATACTCCGCACACATATATTTTTAAATACTTGCTAACTGCTATATTTTCCCCCAACTCCCCCATTTGTTTTTCAATGGAGATTATTTCCCTAAATATTAGTTGGGGGAGCTGGGGGCTATGTAAAAAGTAAGTTTTGTATTTTTCTGCTCATATTTGTTTTTACTTCAAATTTTCAATATTTTAACTCTGCATCTGATTTTGAAAATTTTTGCAATTGGAAGTATGCATCTGGGACTAACGGTTGCAAAAATAAAGGTCTTGCAAATTAAAACGGAAAACCCTATATAAATAAAACAAACTCCAAATTTAAATTTCGGGGTAAACTCGAAGACTACCGGACGAATTTGATTAAAATTTTCACTTTGTCTTGGCATGGCTACTTGTATGAGGCGTACACGTTCAAGAACGCAAATAAGGTAGAATTTAAAAAAAGGGTACGAGGGCGTGGGAAAAAAAATATCAAGGTGCATACGCTCGAGGGAGCAAAAGAAAAACCAAAGAAGCTCAGGTTTGGAGGCGCAAAAAAAAAAAAAAAAAAAGTCGCACAGATTTGAGAGCACAAAAAGAAACCGGAGCACTGTTTGAAAGGAGGGCGCTAAAATAAAGGGAAAAAAGAGATGAAGGCGCACAAACAAAATAAAATTAAAACAAAAATGGTTCGAGAGCGCGCAAAAAAGAAAAAAAAAGAAAAAAAACCCTAAAAGCGCTCAAGTTTGAGGAAGAGGAAAAAAAACGCTCAAGTTTGAGAGCGCAATAAAGAAAAACAAAAAACGAAGACGCTCATGATCAAGGGCGCATAAGTTTTTTAGTCCTGTCAAGGGGTAAACACGTGGTGTAGCACTCACGGAGTTAGTTGAGGCAATGACTGCTTGCAAGGGCGCACTGGCCAGCGGATCGATGCGCCTTCGAACGTATTGCGCCTACGTTTCTTATTGCGCTCTCAAACCTGTGCACTCTCGAGTTTTTTTTTTTTTTTTTTTGAATCCTTAAACTTGTGCGCCTCCTTTTTGGTTTTTCGCCTTATTAAGAGGACAAATTTTTGTCGCCATCGTTGCAAATCTCTGCTAATTCCACTGTTACTGTTCACCGGGACCAAATCTGGGTGGTGACGTCTATGCCTTACACACGCACACACACATGCCCTCAAACATACACGCCTACATAAACACACACACACACACAAACAGGCCTACACACATGCCTACACACGTACACACACAAGCTTACACACACAGTCGTGATTGCAAAAGAAAAAAAAAAAAGACATAATTTAAACTCAGTCCGTAATTTTTTTCCTTTTGTTTATTTATTTTTTTAACTATTTTTTTTTTTTGAACCCATCTTTATAATATCATAAAATATTGCGCTTAAGTTTTTAGGGCTTCAATTTTGAAAAAAAAAAAATATTGCTGGGGAAGCTCTCCAAAACCCCTTCCCGTAAAAATCTTCAAAGTTTGTCTACCGTTTGGAACTGCAATTTCGAAAAATTGGAAGGGGGAGGAGGAATTGATTTCTATTTATTTTTCAAAAAAAAAAAAAAGAAAAAAGAAAAGAAAACCGATCGGAGAGAGTCCCGGAGCCCCATCTCTTAACAAAACGTCAATAAATATGGCCTATAAACCGCTGTTTAAGAATTCAATTTCTACAAATTTCCGTGGAGTCCCTTCTACCGTTCTTCCTCCTAACATCACCAAAGACCGTCTAAAATTGCATTTTTAAACAAGTTTCAAAACTGAGAGATTTGATGAGCAAATCAAATCAATCAAATTCATGAGATTTTTTTTTTCCTATTATGCTGCCCTCCCCCTTAAAAGTTTATTTTAGTTGCGCCACTGTTGTGTGTTGTGTTGTAGGATGTACGTGTGTTTATATATCGTTGCAAAATTATTTTTTTTAATTCAAAAAATGTCTTCCTATTGTTACACAGAAATTATTACTTATTTTAAATTACTGATTATGTTGTTATACAGAAAATATGACAAGTTATCAATAATTTGAAGAAAATAAAAAGATTTTTTTTCTTTGCCTGTACAAAAATTCTGAATCTGGCCCATGGGCGCCGGTAGATTCATATGCAGATGGGTACACCCGCATGTAAATCGCTGAGAATTTTTTTACTAGTTTTTTAATTTATTTTGAGTTTTTTTAAATTCAATTTATCTATTTTTATTTTATTTATTTTAAAGCGAATACTGAGATGTATTATCATCTCTGATAAAGTCAATTAATTTATAATTTTTATATACTTCTTTGATCACAATGTTTTTGCACTTTTGTAATTTGGTCTTGCTTAAAATAAAATTTATTTTGCTCTTTCAAAAGTTTTTTTATTAAAAGATTTAAAACAATATTATTATTAAAAATATTTGATTAATATTGCTTTTAAAAATTTATTTATTTATTTTGAAAAGCCAGGGGGTGAAAGTGCACCACCCTGCCGGCAATCATGGACATAAACATGAGATTAATATTTTTCGTGATTTACTTATAGTAGTTTAAATATTTTGTAGCTTGTCCTGTGTTTAAAATGAATTTAATTTTGTTAATTTAACACAAAAAATTAAGTTAAGAAAGTTTAAGCATTAAAAAAAAAAAAAAAAAAACGGGGAGGGGGAGGAGGGCGAGTGACCCATGATCTGGCTCCCTCACTTTTTCAAGGCACGAGCCGCCTCTGCTGCACGCAGACACAAACACACATGCCTCCTTCACACACACACAACGAACGCCTACACGCACAGCACTGCATACACAACACTCACATACATGCATACATACACTGACACGCACCCACACACCTGCGCCCATAGGCGTCGGAACCGGGGGAGCTAGGGGAGCTTGAGCTCCCCCTGGAATATTTCAAACCGGCTCAGCTCCCCCGGAAAATTCTAGCATTGCAGCTTATTGCCGTACATAGATTTCCTCAAACCTGATTTCAAAAATGTGATCTGCCTTTTCTTGGAATTTCGGAATTTCCACCCAATAAGCAACAAAAGCAGGGGGCAGACGGAGTGGTCAGTGCACTTGAATTCACCTTCACCCTTTTTTTACTGTTAAAACATTTCTTGATTCCAGAAATGCGGAAAAGTGGTCTCTACCCCGCGGCCAGCGAAAATCAGTACCAGTACCAATATGGATTTGCTCCCCACCTTGAGCTCGTGTTTCGGCTTTCGAGAGCGGCATTGCAGTTCAGTTCATATTCTTATTAGTTTTGCATGCGGTTTTTTGTCCAATGCGGTGGCGAATCCAGAATTTTGTTCTGGGGGCGGCTGAGGTAGTTAAAATTCTTGCCAAGGTCTCCTTATCATTACCAAAGTTTATCGATGTAAACGAAAGTGTTCTGTATCATTATCTGCTATCTAGGGGTGTTAATGACTAATGAATCTTTCTGAGTTACATTTGAAATTATCTAAAATTTGGTATTCAGTGTTAAAATTCTAAATTTTAAATGTATATTCAAAGTTTTTTCATTCGTTTAGACATATTTGTTATGCAATTTGAAGGCAAAATTTTCAATTCTTATTAAGGATGCAAAACAATTACGCTGACAAGGTGATGTAAATGAAATAGAAGAAAGAAAAGCTGAAAGATGCTAAACAAATAGTGAAAAACAGCGAGAAAGTAGACAAAATTTTAAGAATTGATATTAAACACGAAAATTAAAGAGAGAGAAAAAGAAAAACAAGTAGCTATTCTATCTACACTTTTTTCTCCTTTCCTTCTTTCAGTGAGTAAATGTATAAATATTTGGAACAGGTAGGGAAAAAGTTCAGAAATTTGAAGGGAAATTTCGGAAAACTAACACTCCTGCATCCTGTTACTATCGCAAATTTGTGTATCAACCTTAAGAAAGAGCGAAAACAAATTAATTGATAAAGATAGAATGGATGTAGGAAATTATATATATATTTTTTAACATTAAGATGCATAGACAGAGGATGAAAGAATTTATTTCTGGTATGGGGGTGGCTGCAGCCTCATAGCCCCCCCCCTGAATTCGCCTTTAGTCCAATGATCACAAAAAGAGATAATAATGAACCAGTTTGGCATTTAAATATGAATAATATGGAAGTTGCTCCAGACATGACTGAAAAAAGGTTACTAAGATTGTTTGTACTTGTTCAAATAATGTTGAACTTGTTCAAATAATTTCAACTTTCCAAAAACTTACAGTGGCTCCCAAAAGTATTCGTACACTTACGATTTTCAATGAAATACGCCATTATCGATTCGTTAAAATTGATATTTTGGAACGGGTATTTAATTATAAGATCTATGATTTATTTTTTAACAAAACTACATGAAAATTGTTAATGACATAATAAAACTTGATTTTTAAGAAATCAATAATCAAAAAGTGCCAGAAACTTGATCTCACCAAAGTCTTCGTACATTTTAAAAAATGTCAAAAAACTAGTATATAATCTAACTTTTTACTAAGTTATTATTTAGTAGAATATCATGCAGTATCAGCAACAGCTTTTAAACATCTGGGAATAGATTTCATTGTTTTTTTTTCTTTCTTTCTTTCTTTCTTTCTTTTCTTTTCTTTTTCTTTTTTTGAACAATTTCTGAGTAAGTGTTCAGCCGCACTTCGAGTCTTACTGTTTCTAATTCGTTTTCCGTTTCAATAGTGTATTTTCGTAATATATCCACCAGATATCTCCAAATTTGTTCTATTAAGTTTAAATCTGGCGATTGAGGAGATATTTCTAAGCTTAATGACAATATTTGAGGCACCAAACGCAAACGTGTGCTTCTTATCGTTATCTTGATTTTAAAAAAAAACGAAGTTGTTTCCGATTGACAAATTTTGGGCTAATAATTTAAAATTGTTTTTAAAAATATTTCACTGAACAGCGTGATTCATCGAAAAATTTCAAACTTTCGAGTCCTGCACCCTCACACAAGAACACCTTCACTGTCCTGATTAGCTGATCCCAACTAAGTTCTTTAGATTTAATTTCTCATTTTTTTTTTCTATTTACAGTTATGTAACAATTTAACCCAAAATGTTGAATTTATTTTTATTTTTAAGTAAGACGTTGTTCCAAAATGTTTTGAGCTTATTTATCATTGATTTTACGGCGGAAAACGTAAGCTTTCTGTTTTTCGCACGAACAAGAAAATTTCTGCAGGAAGAGGTCCCATTTAATCCAGGTAATCAGAGAACTTGGCGAATAATTTTAGGGGAAAATTAAACGAAAATGTTTCATTCAATTCTGCAGAAATTTTTTCATCACCCAAAGGTGTATTTTTCATCATTTCTTTTAACTGTAAATCTCCGATCACGCTTTGTTAACTTTGTATTTGACATTTTCTTACCTTGTTTTCGATCCGATTCTTGTCTTTAAAGCATTTTATCAAGCACTTCACAATAGAATGGTATAAATTAACTAATTTAGTGACATTTCAAACCAATTTACGGCTACTAAAAGAGAAAAAACATCAAATTTCGAATTGTGTTTTTGGTTTATGCGCATAGCTGCTATTTTAAAATAATAATCAGAATATTAGGGCATAAATAAACAAAAAATTAAAGCCAAATGACTTTACAGTGTGTCATCACAATGCAAAAATAATAATAAAAAAAAAAACAACTTATGATAATTTTAATCATGAGTTTATTCGAAAATATTTCAGTGTGAGATGACTTTTGTGGCGTATTTTTTTCTCTGACCCTTCGTCTTTTGACAAATTTCAAAAATAAAATCTGGCAATATTTTGAGAAAAACTTCTGGGTTTTATTCAGAATGGCATAGGAATATTGTGAAAAAAAAAAAGGACTTCATATTCGATTTCAGTTTCGCGTTATTTTGATTTTACTACAAAATTTCAAGGTGTACGAACATTTTTGGGAGCCACTGTATCTCATTTTAAGTTATCTGACCCCTCAGATTATACTTTAAGAAGTTATAGTTATTCTTGTTTTTTGAGCAATCACGATTGCTTATTGCTTTCATTTGACTGTTTGGATGTGCTATCATTTTATTTTCCCGCCAGCACCACCGTCGACCGGCCTCACGATGCTGCTCCTCTAGCGAAAACCATCTCCAGGTAGCGTCAATGTCCTACACTAACACGCATACGTACACGCACGTACAAACAAACACATACACACACACGCATACATACGGACATATATACACACACCTACACACAATTACCCACTTACTCATGCTGCACAGAGACACAAACACATATGCCTACACACACATACATATTCCCCCCTACCACAAACACTCATACACACAACTACCCACACACTCATGCCTACACACAGACACTAACACATATTCCTACACACACATACACATTCCCCCCCCCTACCACAAACACTCATACACACAACTACCCACACACTCATACCTGCACACAGACGCAAACACACACGCCTACATACACACACACACACACTCGTGATTGCGAAAAAACATAATTTGAATTCCAGATGTCAAAATTCAAATCATTATTATTTTTTTTTTTTTTTTTGCTTTCTCAAAATTTCTATTTTTTCATCACTTCCAGATATATTTTTATGCCAAAATTGTTACCTTTCATCTATTATTGCAGAAAAAAGCCAACAATATTTTATAGTTTCTATCAAAGACTCAAAGACTTTAAACTGAAAATTTATCTCAACAATATAATATATAGTGAACAATTCATTTTAACACATATCCAACGTTCTGTTTTTCCGCCCTCCTGTTTCATCCATTCCCCTTTTTCTAGTTCTCAGAAAATAAGAAAGTTTTCTAAATGCTACGCTGTCGAAGCCTCCCCTTTCCTCCAAAATTATTACAAAGCGCCTCAAATTTTGTTTTCAAGGCTCAATTCCCTGAAAATTTCCGGAAGAGAGTCCTTTGAATGCCTTGCCCTCCAAAACATGGGAGATTATGTAATATTCCGTTTTTGGGACTTCAATTTCAAAAAAATTGCTGGACCCTTAACGCCAACAAATATGATTCACAGTCGCGTTTTTCAGCAACTACAGTTTCGAAAAAATTAAGAAGAAACCTCTGAACTTTTTCTGATTACATCATTGAAAAACGCTCTCTATTAGGACTTCAATTTTGAAAAATTTCCAGAGTAGATCCCTAGTACAGCCTTTTCCCCTGCCATCATTGAAAGTTGTCTACAATTACGTTTTTAGGACTTCCAATTCGAAATATTGGGACGGAGATGTAAATCGTTCGAAAAATCGATCGAGGACAATCCTTCGAGTCATATTTTCACTAAAGGCAACAAACATGGTATATAATCGCGTTTTAAGATATTAATTTCGAAAATTTTTCAGGGAGGGTTTTCGAACCTTTTCTCCCCTTAACATTATCAAAGATCACCTATAAGTTCGATTTTAGAACAAGAATTTTGAAAATTTTCCGGGAGAGACCCCGAAACACCTCTATTTCTACGTGCTCATCTTCGAGTACTAATCGACTCCTTTTCAAAACCAGAAGTTTAATCACCTCATTCTCTCCATAAACAATTGTATATATACAATATTCAATAAGAGATGGAAGCTTCGAAGCCAATTTTTTATGGGGAAAACGTTTAAAAGCCTCCTTCCCCCCGTCACCCCCTAAAAAGAAAAATTATTTTCTGGTTGCGCCTCTGCTTCTACCCCTTAGATTCCAGACACTTCTTATACTGTGTCCCAGCTCCCCCTACTTCTACAAAGTTCCTACGCCTCTGCCTGCGCCTACACAAACACACACGCGCATACATACACACACACTCTCGTGATTGCGAAAAACATAATTTGAATTCAAGATGCCAAAAATTCAAATTAATATAATTCTTTGAGCAATCACGATTGCTTATTGTTCTCATTTGACTGTTTTGAATTCCTATGATTTTATTTTCCCGCCAGCACCCTCTGCCAGTACCACCGTCGCGTTGACCGGCCTCACGATGCTGCTCCTCTTGCGAAACCTGTCTCCAGGTCTCCAGGTTGCGTACATATCCTACACACACACGCATACACACACACACACACACACATGCCTACACACACTCATGCCTGCGCACGGACACAAACACACACTCCTACACACACACACAACACACACTCATGCCTGCACGCAGACACAAACACATATATGCCTACATACATACACACACACGCGCGTACACAGCACGCACACACTCCATGGGGCCTGATGGGGTCCGAGCCCTCCCCCCCCCCAATAATTTAGGAAAATTATTAGGTATTTAATGCTTTCTATTCTCACAAATTTGTCATAATATATTTTATTTTCCTTGTTTGAAGATAGTTACCTTGTAAAATACATTCAGTAATGAGTTAAAACAAACAATTATTATGTTAAAAAACAGGTTAACTGAAAACTAGTGGTGTGAATAATGATTGTGTTACGATGCTGCGAGCACTTAGAATTTGTCCCAGTGTGCGAACCTGTGAATAAAGTTTGTCCGATCAACAATAAAGCAGAAGCAAGTGAACAACTTGGCTGTTCTTCATAACCACCGAGATATTTTGGATGAATTGGCAGGGGCGGATACAGAAAAATCTTTTGGAGGAGGCACGGGAAATTGAATAGCACTCCCCCCCCCCCCCCCCCCGCCGCCTTCGATGTTTCCATAACAAAGTTTTAATGACTTTACTTTTAAATGTGCGTATTTTTTATTTTATTTATTATTATTATTTTTAAGGATTCCTTTAGGTCAGTGACTCTACTTCTAAGTACATGAATATTATGCACGAAAAAACTTTGAATATGGACGGAAAACATCTTTAACGTTTCAAGCCTTTAAATACTAAACCCAAAATAATGTCACCGAGATGCTAGACAATGAGCGGCTTTACTTAGGAACATTGCATAGTGATTATAACACGAGGGCAAGATTATTAAATAAAACCATTTCTCGCTTGAGTTTTTTTAAAATTAATTTATAACGAAAATCATAACATGTAAGTTTTACTGAAGAATTCAGAAACTTTTTCTGTGTGAATTTCAAAACAGTTGCTGATTTGTTTAGAAACCCATGATACAGTTGAGATAACATATTGACACAGTAGAACCTCGATTATGCGAGCTTCGATTAACCGATGTTTCTGTTAACCGAGCCGACAATGATTTTTTTTTCTTTTGTCTAAACACGTAAGCTCTAAAAGGACGACGTGTTTTATTTCTCTGCATGTGCTGCCTACCGTTCTTCTTAAAAACTAACTTCTAAGAAACATAAGACAGATCGATATATAGAGGAGATGACAGATACTAACTACACCAATAGAAATTTCTTTGCTTAAAAAATTGCTTGATCGGGGAGCTATTGCCAGAAATTCGGGACTTTTGCAAAGAATGATAACAGATTTAACAACAAAAATGTACATTTAATAAAATGATGAAATTTCAATTTTAAACTAAATTTATTTTCTGGAAATTTTGTGTTTTTCAAAGGCATCTGTTAATAATTAAATTTGCATTGTAAAAAAAATCAATTGACTTTTAAAACTTACTACAAGTTATTTTCTTATTTTAGTTTTTTAACTGTAAAACATTATTTTTACATGTTCATTTTTATCCTTTAAAAATATTCTATTGTATTTTATATAATACATTTTAAAAATTTGAGATCCTGACATGCTTTTGTACAAAGTTTTCACTTACCGAGATCCCCAACATTCGAGGCACCTTGGCAGCCCCACTTAGCTCTGATAAACGAGGTTCCACTGTACTACATGCCGTTTCCCTTAAAAATCATAGTTTTTCATAGAAACTACCATATGATTTCTTTCATTTTGCAATTTATATAAGCTGAAAAAGAAATCTATTATTTCGCAAATAAGTTCCTGGATCAAAATGACTCTTTTAGGTGGGCCTACACATTAAAAAAAAAAAAAAAACTAATTATTGATTTCATCAAAGAAGAATTAGTGGACAAATCGCGATAATACGGTCCCTTGAATTCGAAACCAGTGAGTTAAATGAATTCTGCAACTCTGGGCCTCTGACTCCAGCAATACTTCTTTAGCAAACAAAAATGCTTTTATTCAAAATATGCTGTATGTGTTTTGTGTTCTTTTTAATTAACTACGTAGAAAAAAAATGAGAAAGAAAGATCAATCAAAAAATAATAAATGAAATAGTGAAATTAATTCATCCTTTGGGAGGGGGGGGGGCACGTGTCCCCTGAGCCCCCCCCCCTGAAATCCGCTACTGTGAATTGGATATTCGATCAGTCGTTAACGACTTCAAATTCAGTAATCTAGTCAGGCAGTCGACATTTGCACCTTTCTAAAGACAGCTCTAATAATGGTATTTAAAGCAATTTTTAAAATATCTGTAAAATAGAGAATTAACTACATACAGAATGTTAGATTTAAAATTTCGAAATATTAGTACTATTTTATTACCGTATTACTATCGTACTGTATTTGTTATTTTCAAATACTTTTATATTTTTAGGGTATAAGACCCTATAAAAACCAGCTATTTACATACTATATTAACTTTATTAACTACTAGTGATACCCGCACGGCTTTCCCCGTTGTCGTAAATTAAAAGATCGTTTCGTTCGCCTGTATATTTACAAATAATGAATAATGAACTTCTCTCCAATTTGTTATGTCCATTTGCTCGCCTATGTTACGGTTCCTCGTTATGATAATTTCGTAATTTTCTCTTGCACGTTATGATAATTTGCTAGGTAAAGTGTTCTTAAAATTGGGATAGAAAAAGAACAACATCGAATTTTCGAAAAATCGCTTCGAAGTGCACGCTACCATGATACAAACAAATTTTGTGTCAAATTTCATGAAAATCGGCCCAACGGTTTAGGCGCTGTGCGCATCACAGAGATCCCAATATCCAGTCAGAGAGACTTTTCGCTTTATTATTAGTAAAGATAAAAGATATTAAACAAATTAACTTTGGGATATTATTTTTATTTAATGAACTCTGAGCGTTATTCAAAGCAAGTTTAGATTAGTTATTTCACTTATTAATCATAGTGCAACAGCAATACCTCATGCTTTATTTTTTTAATGATAGTTTAAGATTTATTTAAATACAATTTCAATCTTTTTATAGATTCACTGTTCTGTAATAGTGTAAAAACAAAATTATTATACTATAGATTAAATTAACTTTTTACAAAAATACCGTACGTGTTTTTTTTTTTTTTTTTTTTTTTTCATTTTTCAAAGTCAAAACATGTGTTGAGTTAACAAGAGTAGAGTTTTCGGAGTTCTAATGTTGATAATATATTGATCTAAAATGCTTAAAAAACTATAAAACTTACTTTTCCCATCTTCAATTCAGAAATTTTCCCGGGGTTAGACCCGTGGTATGCCCCCCACTCTCCCAATATTATTTGTGGTTCGGAGCCACTGAGAGTGCCCTTCCATGCAAGTCAAGTGCCCCTACCTTATATCAATGCCTAGCCACGGCTCTGCACGACTTCCCCCAAAATAGAATTATAAAATTGTCCCTCACTGAAGGCAATTGACATGATCTATTTGAACCAGAAAATTTGTATACCAATTCTTATAGATTGACTTTGAAAACGCCAGGCCACATATAATGTTTGTTTGTATAAATCATATACACCAGAAAATATGTAAATTGGCATTTTCAAGGTCCAAAAATCTGAACTTTTTTTTTTTTGGAAAAGGGGCGGGGGGGGGGGGTCGCGGGTTTGCATACCTCCTGGACCACCGGTGACGTCTAGCCTCCCCCCCCAATAATTTTTGCAAGTCGGCGCCCCTGCACACACATGCATACATACACACATACACACGCACCCACACACATGCGCCTACACAAACACACACGCGCATTCATACACACACACGCTCGTGATTGCGAAAAACATAATTTGAATTCCAGATGCCAAAAATTCAAATTAATATAATTTTTTTTCGCCCTCTTGGGGGACTCAGTCCGCCTCTGACCCTAGTCGATCTTTTTGATCTATAATCCTCTCCAACGAGGTTGTTCTCTCCCTTCTCATCTTCCTACATCAGCGCTAGTAACAATGATCCGCATGCAAGCCTCAACTAGAAAAAATTCCTGATATGAGGCAGGCCTGAAGAGTAAAAAAAGTTTTTTTTGATTTATGATTTATAGTAATACAAAATTCGTAATCCCTAGCAAAGAGCCGTCTAAAAAAAAAAAAAAAAAATTTGCCGCCCCTAGCAAAGTGCCGCCCGGGGCGAGTGCCCCCTTTGCCCCCTCCCCCTACGCTACGCCACTGCAACAGCAGAATTTATTCTCTCTGTTTAATGCTGAACTTTTTTTAAATGTATTTTTTAATGTAAATTGAAGTTGAAATACGTTTTAATACGATTTCATGTAGTAAAAATATTCTAAGGAACTTCCAAAATTTGTTTGGTTGAGACGGGTAAAAAAAAAAAAAAAAAAAAACTCTACCAACATCGATTTTAATTTTAAAGTCGTGAAAATTTGACTTCAATCTGAAAGTTTCTAAAGTTTGATTGCACTGTAGTTTTTACATTCAGGTCAGTTTCCTTTCTTACAATGTTTTTAATTAAAAAAAAAGTGTTCAAAAAAATGTTTCTGTGAACAATAAAAAATCGAAATGCTTGGCGAGATATCGCTGTGGTATCTCATTCAACGCCATGATGATTATCCTTTCGAAGTACAGCAACCCTGCAATTCCGCCGCCAAAGCTTCGGATCGTTCGGATGCTCAATGCAAAAGGATCATTGTTTATAGAACTCTCCGGGTTTCGGATTTTTACCGGGAGGGATTGTTACCTTCAGAAAAACATTAGTAAACAGTGCGATTTTTTCCCGTTCTTTCTTATATTTGGTGCGGACAATTGCTAACTTCGTTCCTTTCCATAAAGGATGTGGTCTTAATTTTTTCATCGAAAGGTAAGTCCAACATTTTTGGATTATTTTAAATTCGTATTCCCTCTTAGCACACTGTTGATGTTTGGTTAAAGGTCAAAGGTCGTCGTTTAAAATGCCCATATACTTCGTCTGTAGCTTGAATGATTGCTCTGAAACTGGAATTATTATTATTTTTTTAACTGTGTGAATTATTTTAAATATCTATTCATTTTCTATAATGGAATGTAGATTTATAAATTGCTTACCATTCATATTTTCTCCATTATGAAAAATTAATTTTTATTTGAAGTGCTTAGGAAAAAATTAGTAATAAAATTGAGTAAATAATTGAGTAATAGTAAATTGAATCAAATCAATACATTTTTAATGGTTTTTAGAAATTTCAGAAAGTGCTAGTTCATGTCTCAAGTTTTTAAAATGTATAGGGCCCTATAAATTGTTTTCGGTGTGTAATGACGGATTGAAGAGGCACACTAAAACATTTTCAATGTAAATAAGCTCTTGTACTGATTCGATCTGATACTAAAATGAAGATGAAACTGTCTTAGATATTAATTTAAGTATAAAAATTACTGCCTTAGAATACCCCCCCCCCCCAAAAAAAAAGTAATTAGGAAGATGAATTCTTAGTAATGATATAAAATCACTTTGTACCCCCTGTGAGAAAAAAAATACTAATTATTAGCAATTTGTTTTGGGAAGGAGGGTGTACATTGAGGCTTAAAGAACTAATAAAAGTAATGAATATTCATACCACAGGGGTGCCCACCTAGGGGAAGGGATCATGGCGCAGACTGTGCCATTGAATTTTTTGAGGGGAGGAGGGATGTTTTGAGGGATATTTTTCATTAAGGGGGAGGGGGCAAGTCTTAGCGATGTTGGGGGGGGGGGGCGTGCTTCAAGGGGGGTGGGCACCCCTGCATTCCAGATAATATGTATGGTATTTGATAAAGTCCATTCAGGCGATGTAATGCAACTTTTTTCTTACGAGCTAAATAAATCAGATTTTTGTTGTAATAAGTAATATTTCTTTCTTAGCTGGATAATTGTTGATATTTTACTAAGTGTTAAAAAAGAAAACAAATATTCCTCGCATAAAAGCAATATTTAAAGGACCATTTCTTCCTTCTACTATAAATTATATAATTCCATCTAACCTAGAGAATATACTTTTTTTTTTTTGTAAATGAATTCATGGGGGCAGCTTGGGACACTAATGTGTGGAGCACATTCTGATAAGCTCAAAAGCATAAAACATATTTTGACAGCTATTTCATTGCAAGGCAACATCTTTTATCAGGGGTGCTCACAGGGGGGGGGGGGAGTTATGGTGCAAGTTGCGCCAGCCAATTTTTTTTTTTTTTTTTTTTTTTGGGAGGGGGGTGAGGGATTTAAAATTTTGTTTGTTTATTTATGTACATTTACTTATTGATTAATTTTTTACTTAAATTATTTGTTTCATTTTATTCTGTTTATATTTTATTTTATTTATTTATTTAGTTTGTGTGTCTGTATGTGTGTATGTCATTGGCGTAGTACAGAACTTTTCTAATAAAATAATAATAATAGTTAAAAATAAATAAATAAATAAGTAAATATTTTTAAAAAATAAACACATAGAAAAAAAAGAGAGCTAAAAAAATAAAAAGAGGGTTGAAAAAAAAATTTTTTTGTTGGAGGGGGGATTTGCGACATTGAAATTGGAGTGAGGGGGCACCCCTGCCTTTCATGCTTTATTTCATGGTTATAGTTGTTGGAAACTAATTTTTTCTTTCTTTCTTTCAATGTTTAACTGTATTGCTATGAACCAGGGAAGCTCACCAGGAGAAAGAAGGTCATGGTGCAGAATGCGGCTATGAAATTTTTAGGTGTTTGTTTCGGGAGGTATTAGTTGCTTTTTCTTCCTCACTTCGGGGAAGGTCTATTGGGTCTGAACCTTCCTCAAAGTGAGGAAGAAAATTAAAAAATGAAAAGGTTTATTTCTTCACACATAATTTCCCTGTTTGTATATATAAAACTCGAATTTGAGTGCATGTGAGTTTCATTGGAAACCCTATAAAATGAAACCCTAATTACATAATAACTAAATTAATTTTCTTACAAATCTTTTCAAGACATAATTTCAATTTTTCTGTGTAAACAAAAAGTTATTTCTGCTCATATGATATTTCTCAAATAAGTACTTTTTAACTATAAAGAAAGGTAGTGTATAATTCAATCAATGTTGTTTCAATGAGTGAAATACGTGAGGCACAATGAGACATTTTGGCACTAGGTTCATTTATTTACTAGTGGTACCCGCACGGCTTTGCCCGTAGTTGAAAATTAAAAGGTCATTTCGGTTCGCCTTTATATTTACAAATAATGGATGACGAATTTCTCGCCAATCGGCTATGTTCATTCGCTCTCCCATTCCACGTCATGATAATTTCGTAATTTATTTGTTCATCTTATGATAATTTTGCTCCGGAAAGTGTTATTAAAATTGAAATAGAAAAAGAACAAAATCGAATTTTCGAAAAATTGCTTCGAGGTGCACACCCCCATGCTACAAACTAACTTTGTGCCAAATTTCAAAAAAATCGGCCGAACGGTCTAGACGCTATTCGCGTCACAGACATTCTATAGACCTCCTACAGACATCCAGACAGAGATACTTAGAGTTTTATTGTTAGTAAAGAAAAGATTGCATTTCAAACTCATAACAGACTGCTAACTAAATATTTGCGAGATGATCAATACCACTACTTGTAAGGCAGTAGTACTATAAATTATAAAAGAAATTTATCTATTGAATATACCCCCCCCCCCCACACACCAAACTATTAGAAAAATAACAAAAACGATCTTTTAATTTTGCTTTTTTTAAAAAGATGTTTAAAAAAATCGGTGCAGAATGAGAGTATAAGACTCGCTTTTATGACTCCCATGTCCAAAAAAATTTTCGCGATGTAAAAAAAATTAAAAAAACAAAAACAAATGTGAATGTCGCACGTTGCATTCGAGTTTGCATACGTAGGTCTTCATTCAATAAGCCATTCTTCTGGTAGATTCTTATGTAAAATGACCCCTTGTTTTCAATACGATCACCTATCCCCCCATCATGCCCCCTTTTTAGAGCCTCCTCCCCCCCTTTTATGATTCAGAATTGTATTTTAATTTGTAGGGGGAAAAGAGCATTACAATAACCGTAAACATCATTCTGAATGACTAGGGATGTGCAAAGCTCAAAATATTGTGCATTTGTAGCAAAAAAGAAAATTTGCCCCTCCCCTCCCACCAAAATTTAAAAAAAGGGGGCGGGTGCTTTTCTACAAAAATCGGAACGTGTAAAAGAAAAACGGAGATCACATTCGGATACGGGGGGGGGGGGGGTAAATTTGCAGAAGAATCAACCGGAATAGCCTCAGAAGCTTTTGAAAGTTTTTTTGCTGCACAGTGTGTTTGGGGGGGGGAGGGTGCCTCCGGGGTGCCCCCCATGTTTTCCTTTTTGCTGCATATGCGCAAGATTTTGAGCTTTGCACATCTCTAGTCATTCAGAATAATGTTTACGGTTATTGTAATGCTCATTTCTCCCTGCAAATTAAAATAAATGGCGCTGAATCAGAGGAGGGGGGGGGAGGTTCTAAAAAGGGGGCGTGAGGGGGGATAGGTAGTCGTATTTGGAAACAAGGGGCATTTTACATAAGTATCAGCCAGAAGACTGTCTTTTTGAATAAAGATCTGCGATACAACTCGTATGCAACGTGCGAGATTCACATAATTTTTTTTTTTTTTTAATTTGTTTTTACATCGTGAAATTTTTTTTTTTTTTTTTTTTGGACATGGGAGTCATAAAAGCAAATCTTACACTCTCATTCTGCACCGAAATTTTTTTAAGAAAAAAACATCTTTTTTAAAAAAGCAAAATAAAAAGATATTTTTTCGTGATTTTTGAAGGCAATGGGATTGCTTCCATCAGTCAAAAGCACTACTTTTAATCACTGAAATTGATTAATATATATATATATATATATATATATATATATATATATATATATATATATATCACAGGACGCGAGAGCGTCCCGCTCCGCCAAGGAAACCAAACGTCAGCAGCCAACAGAAGCAAATCCACCACCAAAGACGAAAGGAAATAAAAGCAACCAAGACCAAGATTACACGACAGAACTAGATAAAGACCCCTGGAGTTGATTTTTGGCATACTCAATCTCTAGTGGCCCCTGACGCCGTAAACCAAAATACAATCCCTTGGACCATCAGGGTGAGGAGGTATTCAAGTTAAAAAAAATCGCTGTTCAAAAAAGTTTTCGCTTTCTTTGACAGGGCTACAGCCCAGACGAAAAAAGGAATCAAGCTGAAATTTCGCACACACATTCCTTGTGCCCTACTGATGAGCCATCTGACCCCCCTCCCCTTCCCCCCTCGTTTTTACCCCCAAATTGTACCTTTCCGGGGTTCTATCACAGCCCCCCGGGGGGCTACGGTAATGATTTTTTGCATACATATTCTTGGGGGGCCATTGTGTACATATACAAAAATTCAACCCCCCAGGGACATCATGGGCCGGAGTAATTAAAGTTTGAAAATCACTAATTTTCCCTAAATTATTATGTACTTATTCTCAGCTCATAGGGTTTGTTTATCTCGGACTGCAATTGCAAGGTTAGAACAGATCTAACAGTTATTCTAAAGTTGTCTTAGGAACTGAAATTCAATCAAGACTGAAACAAATCCAACAGTTGCAACTAGACGTTAAATCGCGGATATCACAAATTTGCCACAGCGACTGCGCATGCGCGCAGACTAAGCTCATTGGGCTTTCTGTTTTGAGATTCTATGTTGTTTGTTTATACTTAAGCAGAGAAACAAATAAATGAATGAGATTAGAATGCTGCCCCCCCCCCCCAAAGTTTTGCCGATACGAAATTTCCTGCCCCCTGTTTTTCAGTTTTTATATATTTACTAGAGGACCCGACAGACGTTGTTCTGTTCAAACTTTGTAAATTGAAAAGTTAAAAAAAATTCAAAAAACTATCAAGTGTTTAAACCGTTTTGATGAAAAAATAAGTAAAAAGAAAATGTTTTAAGCTGCTTGGTGTCAGAATGCGTATATTCATTCACTTTGATTTATCTAAAGCCTACTGAGCAGTTGTTTTATTAACTTTTTTTTTTGTCCCGTACTTGATTGTTTATTCCTTCAGCCATACTCAAAGGATAAAAAGCGTCCTCACATATTAAGTGTAAAAAACTAACTACAGATCTAGAACAAACGGGAAATCCCGCTGCAACATCCCCCATATGAAAAAGAGTAAAACAATCGAAAGGATATATCGTTTAAAAAAATGATAAAGGTAAAAACAGTTCTCTGAATAAGCGAAAATCACTCATCCTTCCCCTCCCCTCCCGATGTAAAATTAACACATTCTTCAACTAAAATGACTAAAAACTCTTTAAAAACGAAATGCAATTCTCTGCAATTTGAAATATTTTGCCAAATAAACAAAAAATACAATAAATTACATTAACAGTAGCTTTAAAATGTAAACAAATGATCATGCATATCTGTTGTTTATTGCCAAAGTCGCCAAGTCAAAACGTTACTGTAATCCGGGCAATCAGTGAGCGAAGCCAACTCCGACCGATTAGCAATTCGATCTTTTGAACGAAAACATTTAAAACTTCATATATTGCCTAATTTGTTCTTTCCGCCAAAGATAAAGATCTTCCACTGCACTGATCTTTTGTGTACAGAACTACCCTGTTGTAATTTATCTGGATGAAAATAAAATTTGTTTCGTCTTTAAATTCCATCATCTTTTTCTTTAATAATGTAATGATTAGTTAGATAATCCTTAAAGTATTCTTGACATTGGTCAAGACTCAGATGGATTTCAGCCGAGAAACAAATGTTGCTATAGGTACGGTATTTTCTGATCATTTGGTTAGGAAAACCTCGACGCATCAGCTTAAGCTTAGCCATTTGGATCGGATTTTTCATTGTTGCGCTGCTAGAGTTACCACAGCAAAATTCCGAATTTCGCCAAATTTGCTGAAAATAATATTTTATTTAATTAACAAATCACGTGTGCTGGTAATAATTGCTCACAGTGAACAATCACCAAACGTGATTACTCGCCAGAAAAGACAACCACTCAAACACGCGCTCCGATCCAAAATGGCTAATCTTAAGCTGATGCGTCGGCTCGTATATATACGGGCCTTAGGAAAACCTAAAACACCGATACGGTCACATGGTTAGTTCAACTGCGATGACAGAACACATGTTTTGCGTGAACCTTCCAGTAGTTTACTTTAAAACATATCTCGGGACCTAAAATCTTTGCTTTCAAGGAAATGAAGGCTTCACTCTCTCTCTTTCTCTCTCTACGTTTTATCTATTCTCAATTGACATATTACCGTAGGAAATTTCATTGCAAAAAGCTTTAGTTAGCTTTCTTATCGTCCTTTGGCAACGGGTTAAATATTTATTTCAGTTCTCGTTCAACAATATGTGAAAATAAATATGAATCATTCGGGAGATATAACCATCCAATGTTTCAATTAATTAATTAATTAACAAAAACGTTTCCGATTCGATCCATCGCGCTTCGAAACCATGCTTGCCACAACTTAATTGCACACAAAAAATTTAATCAAAATCGGTCCAGTAGTTTAAAAGCCTTATGGTGACAAACGTCCGCACAGAAGATTTTTATATATTAAGATGGAGGGAAGAAATTTTAAATGGTCGGTGCGAAACTGGGGTTAAACCATTACAATATTTTACGTGACAAATTATATGAAACTGTTTGCATATGAATATGGCACATATAACTTTTTAATTGAAAGCGAAAAATAGCACTTTTTTATTGGTTTGCTTATTTTCTAAATTAATGGATTTTTCACAAACAATACATAATGAATTGAAAATATATGAAATACGTGTGTGGATATCCGTGCTTTGCAGTAATTTGTTAGCTGAAAAAAATTTTGCAATTAATTTAAGCAAGACTTTTAATGAGCTTAGTCCGCGCGCAACATGCGCATTCGCTATGGCAAATTTGGGATATCCGCAATTTGACATTGAGTAAAGTTGTATAGATCTTCTGACACATCCAAATTTAAAATATTTAATGGCTTAGTTTTTTTTTTTTTTCTTTTTGCTTGGTGATAACATGCGTTATTTCGTTTTTTAAATGAACTGTTAAACAAAACTAGGTATTAAAGAAGACAACGACTTCTGTCAAGTAAAAGATAAATCACCAAACAATTAAAATTATCCCATAAAACGTAAAATAATCCACGATTTAAGAAAAAATGTAATGAAACAAGAAAGTGAAAAGCTTGATTAAAATAGCCCTCAAGCTGTAAAACATTTAAAGAAACCTTCATGAAAATGTTGAATAATGTGTCAAATAAAGAAACTGTAGTAGAATTTATTGCGAAGTTGTAAAATACTCGAAAAGAATATAATTTAAAATATAGTATTTTATTATCCAAGAAGTTTTCTTTGCAACAGAGAGGACACAAGGATTGCAATAAAATTTAAACCGTCCAATTCTCGCAAAATGAACATAGAATCTTAATAGTCAGAAAATAACTTGACGTGAAATTAGGCTAGCTATTATTGTTCCTTAAAAACATAAAACAGCGTTGTTTCAATTGAAAATTTTCTGACTTGAAGTTCTCAATTCTAAAAATACAGACAAAATAATAATATCAATGTAAAAAGATGTGATATCTCATCAAAAAACAACCCTGCTGTAAAAATTTCCCCGCCAAGAAAACCATTAACTTTTTCGCACAAAAAAGAAAAACCTACATCCTAAACCTAAAAACCCTCAGCCATAAAAAGTTATGATATCTAGTTTTCCTGCCAAGTATCTGCCAAACTATCATCCTCCCTCTTCTCCTTTTTCATCACAGCTACTTCCATTAGAACCACCTCCCACCTTCAACTCCTCAGAAATATGGATAGATCTTTTAAATTGTTTATCTTGTTTGGCGGGAAGCCTTTTGCTCACCAAGCAACCATTTCACTTTGAAAAGCTTAACGCCAAACAAGATAAACAATTTAAAAGATCTATCCGTATTTCTGAGGAGTTGAAGGTTGGAGGAGGTTCTAATGGAAGTAGCTGTGATGAAAAAGGAGAAGAGGGAGGATGATAGTTTGGCAGATACTTGGCGGGCAAACTAGATATCATAACTTTTTATGGCTGAGGGTTTTTTGGTTTAGGATGCAGGTTTTCTTGGCGGGGAAATTTTTACAACAGGGTTGTTTTTGATGATTATATATATATATATATATATATATATATATATATATATATATATAGAGAGAGAGAGAGAGAGAGAGAGAGAGAGAGAGAGAGAGAGAGAGAGACAGAGAGAGAGAGAGAAACTTTCATTTTTCCAACGTTTAATTTTTAATTAATTTTTTAAACTGTCGGATTTTATTTTGGAAAAAAGGCGTGATCTTTATGACGTCGCAAGTGATGTACTTTGGCACGCCACTCCTCTGGTGAACTGAATGCTTACGCTTGCTGTCTACCGCGTTTCCAGGTTATGATAATTAAGAAGCGAATTAAATATTGCGCTCTACGCTTACTATCAACCATATCGTTGCCAGTTCATGTGAGTAAAGAAACGAATTAAATATTGCGCTCTGTGCTAATGACATCAGTGAATGGCATTTCATCACTTGTGATGTCATGTGCAGAAGCGTAAAAAATAAAATTGAATCTTCGTACCTCCTGGAATAATTGTTAAAAAATATTAAACTTTGTCAAATTATTTGAAAAATGGTTAAATCCTATGTTTTTAAGTTTGCTCTTTCCAAAAAAACTACTTTCAAAATTTCGGAAACAACCCAAATGTTTGCAAAACTTAGGTTGCGGTTTTTAAGCGACTATCGGAATCAGATTCAGACTAGTCGACCCGTGCGGAACTCCGCACTGTGCTTCGAATCGTTTCATAAGGTATTTCGCTCTTTAAGAATTTCAAAGGAAGAAAATTATGAAGAAGAACCGAAAAAAAAAGTAAGCGCAGAAGAGAAGGGATGTAACTTAAAGACATCAGTAACAAAACCTCGTTAAATACAACGTTGTGATAATTTGATCATCGCTCACCTTTTGGTCGTACATATTTTCAATTCAAACATAAATATCATTAAAAGTGTGACTTAGTAGTAACTCGTGAAAAAGCAATAATTGTGCATGTGAAAAAACAGGTTGTGGCAAATACAGTCCTGCCCATGTAAGCATATGACGGGAAAAAAAGAAACATTAAAGAGATATTTATTGGCATGGATTCGAATTGGCGCCATTCTGATTAACAGCCCCACACCCCAACAAACCTAGCAATTGCGCCTTCCTTTTCGAAAGCTATTCATTGAAGGAATGCGTGGTAAAAAAACAGCAAAAAAAGCTTTTTGCCAAAAAAAAAATAAAATAATAATAATAATAATAAGAGCATGCTTCTATGTTTTGTCATTAACCAGCATGATACGATTTAAAATTATTCGCAAAGCATGGAATTTGATTAAAGAATGACGAAGATCTCACGTAGCGATTGAAACGAACATTCTAGAGAAGTAATAAATTAGATTGAAAATGAGTGTTTTTATCTTTGAATATTGAACTATTTCACATAGAAGGTTGCTTTAATCGTTACGGCTTAAATACCCGCACATGTTTCTCTTTTAATCGAACACTTAAAATTCAAAACCAAAACCAGTTGAACTGAGTCCGTTTTTTAAGTGTAATTTTTCGAACGAAGACAAAATGTATTTTTTTTTTTCAGCAGAAAGCAGAGGAGTAGAAAATGATTTCTTGCTAATGAAGTTGATAATAATTTTAATGCTTTATATCGTACTCGTGCGAATAAAAAATTAAAGGTTTACTGGATGAAACTCGTAGTTTTAATTTGGCGTAGTATTTTTTCATTTGTACAAAAGGTCGAACACTGCTATTAGAAACATCTACATTTCAGCATACAATGAAAATGTTTTTCTGCACAAAAAAGATTTCCTTTAGGTAAATCTAATACGTTTTTTTATGCTTACATTATGTTGAGTGGTCTGGATGTAGACAAAGAACACAGTTCGATTAACAATCAACTTATCCGAATGATAACTGTAGCCTGCATAAAGGAGTCGAAACACCAAGTAGCATTCCCACTGCATTTATTTTATTAGGTGTGTGTTATGTTTTCTTATAATATCACAAGGGAATTATAAAGTAATAACATTTAAAACAATAATTTTATTTAAACTGAATCCATTATCGGCATCCATATTAACAACTGAATTACAACCGAATAATTATCACGAGCATCTTTGTTCTTAAGATTTGACAACTCCAACTGTTGCCATTCATAACTTCACTAATATGTTACACCTCCCTTTTCAGATCAGACATAGTCCCTCAAGTAGGAAGGTCGCCTAACTACCCTCCCACTACGAGTAACATAGTTCGTATTGTTAATTGGTCCTTGAGCTACGTTTTGTCTATTTTGATTTATTATTAACAATAACAAAATCTATAATTGCTTGCTTATCACCCACAAAGCATAGTAATTTTATCTCACCCAAGGGCTTAAATCTCTGACCCCCATAAGCCTCTAATACAATACTGGTTTTATCATACTTCAAATTTTTACCTATCGATAAAAATATATCCTCCGGTAAAACACTTATCTGTGCACCCGTATCTAATTTAAAACTTATTTCTTTATCACAAATGCAAATGTTTTTGGTCCATTCAGTTGGCAGATAATCCACATTACCTATTTGGCATACAGTAACAGATTCTACATAAATGTCAGTATTGTTATCTTGTCTCTCGTTGGTGCTACTCTCTGACTCTGAGTAGGAAATTTCTCTAATATTTCGAGACTTGCAAACTGAAGAGAAATGGTTAAGGTTTCCACAACGATAGCAGTGTTTTCCATAAGCCGGACATTCAGACCTCTTATGCTTACGATTACATTTCTTGCACTGGAAAGTCACACAACCGGATTCACTTGAGAATTCATTATTGGAAGGCCTAGCATCAGCTGAACTTTGCTGTGTATTATAATCTTTCTCTTGATTTCTAGATGATCGCAGAGAAAATCGCTTCATTGTATCAACATTTTTAGCTTGAATTGTTTGAGCTTGTGTCCTACTCAATTCAGCAGATCGACAAAGTTCTGCAGCCCGGAATAGTGAAAGTTCACCCTCTTGCAGTAATCTTTCCTGCAAACCTCTGTGTGCGATACCTAGGACTATGCGGTCACGAACAACACTATCTACTTGATCGCCAAACTCGCACGACTTAACTAATTTTCTTAAATCGGTATAAAAGGACTCAAAATTTTCACCTTGTCCTTGAACTCGATTGTTAAATATAAACCTTTCAACTACCACATTCTTTTTTGGTGTTGCATATAGCTCAAACGCCTCAATAACCTTTTCATAATCTTGTTTGTCTTCATCTGACAAATCAAAGGTATTAAAAATCTCTATGCCTTCTTCACCAATTGCATTTAGTAGCATGGCTACTTTTACTTCAGATTTCTTTTCTTCATTTCCGGCCGCCGTCATATAAATGCAAAACTGTTGTTTAAATTTTCGCCAATTATCCGCTACATTTCCGACGAAACTCAGGCCCATTGGCGGTCTGCAGTATTCCATTGTTTCTTTGAAGTGGTTCAAACTTTCGACTGCGCCATGTTATGTTTTCTTATAATATCACAAGGGAATTATAAAGTAATAACATTTAAAATAATAATTTTATTTAAACTGAATCCATTATCGGCATCCATATTAATAACTGAATTACAACCGAATAATTATCACGAGCATCTTTGTTCTTAAGATTTGACAACTCCAACTGTTGCCATTCATAACTTCACTAATATGTTACAGTGTGTATGTTATGAGCACATGTAATGCGTAATACTAATATAAATTTGATATTATGTCGGACAGCCCAAGCTTGCCCGAAGTTCAGATAGTTTATAGCCGAACGCTCTACCGAAAAAACTTATCAATTAAACCGAACAACTAAGTCCAGTGCTGTTAAGCTTTATTAAAATATAAACACACACAAAGGCTTTTTTTTATTTTTGCCGAAAGCGACGTAAAAAAAGGAAAACTGTATTAGAACTTTGCTTTTAAAAAATGCATAAGAACTACAGGCAGCATCAAAAATTTGAAACAGCAAGGGGCGTTTTCGAAAAGTTGATTTTTCGACCGTAAGTCTAATTTTCTTCATTAGCCAGCCTGATACGTTTTAAAATGAGAGGGGATTAATATATAAGATAAGATATTGAAGAAAAATGTTTTTATTTTTGAAAATTTTTACAATTTGTTATCGCAGGCTGCTTAAACCGTTATAACTTAGATGGCAGCACGTGTTCATCATTTAACAGCACGGTTAAAATACAAAATAAATTGAACTATGCTCTTTTTTAAGCGTAGCTTTTCGAATGTAGTAAAATTGTGATAAGCTATTTGTTTTTTAGCAAAAAGAAGAAAAAATATATATTTTACCCTTCAAATTGAGGTAGTATTTTATTTATTTGTACAAAGAGTCAAAAACTCATTAGTAGAATATATATTTCAATATACGATTTATTATTTTTTTTCTGAACAAAAAACAATTCTATTGTAGTCTGAAATCTTAAACCTGTTACTTATATATTCGCTTACATTATGCTTTAATTTTCTTTCCAGAGCCAAAGCTTCAAAAAAAAAAAAAAAAAAAAAAAAACACGTGCAATTTCGAAGTAATTTAGCACAAATTCACTGAATGTTTTCATATCAGCAAGGAGCATTTCCTTCTCATTTATTCTATTCCCTCATTGTTTTTATTCATTTAATTCAGTGTTCATGTAATGCGCGATATTTCTCTAATTTTTTTGTTGCAGATTGTCCGGACGTGGGCCCGAACACGTAATCTCCTGGTTACGAAGAGAACGCTCTGCCGATCAAGCTACTCAGCTCTGTCGGTCATAGCGCAAATTAAAGTTATAAGTTTGACCGAAAACCTTATTCTGGTTCTTTAAAACAGGTTTTTTCGGCTAAAAGAAATAATTTTTAGACCTTGGGTCTATTTTTCGTCAGTAGCCAGCACCATAAGCTATAAAATTAGCCGTAAATCAAAGAAATCCATCAAGAATTGAGGGAAATTTGGCGTAGAAACCAAAAACAGGCTACAGAAATAATATATAAGGATATTACTGAGTGAATTTGAATGGTCATCTGAATTGCACTAAGTATCTTTTTAGGCTGGCTAAGGCCTTCTTCACGTGTAAATGATTGCTTATTTTCTTATGTGATATTTCCTTCATTCATTTCTAGTTATTGCTTCTTCGTTTCATCTCTCCAGCTCAGTGTAAAAGCTTCCAATTAATAAGGATAGATTTGTGTGAGCTTAGTTACGCTTTCAGTTTTTTTTTTTTTTTTTTTTTTGCTGAAGTTCTTTCTGTTGCACCAGAGGTAACCGCACTTAAAATGTACAACGCCATTGTAACGCTAATTCCACACAAACTTCTGCACCGTAGTAGTGAGCTCTTACTCTCATTTTGTCCACAATCCAAAAAGTCTTCAACTGATCACAGTCTAATTTCATCTGCTTCTGTTATCCTCATGTAAATAATAGCCGATGATCGAGTAACCCGCGTGTTTCAACAATGAAACTCGCGCCACGGCATGATAATTTGATAATATGATTGGGCAATGTTTAACCTGCAGGAAAATGCTTTATTATGACAAGGCTGAACTCGATCCGGTAACTTAACTGCTTTACTCGTAAGACTGTGTCATTTCAGGGAAATGAAGAAACGAAGGAACGGTCAACAATGAACTCTACCTACTGGAGTTTAAGGTTAATCCACTGGAGTTAGGGTTACAATTTCAACTATCAAAATATCACCAAACAGGTAATGACTTCGTTCAAATGTTGAAGCAATTTTCACCCGTCACTCATGGACGGGCGACTTTCTAGTTCATAAAGAAAAAAGCTAAAACATCAAGAGTTTAAAAATTTCTTCTGCAAGATGAATAGGATCCATAACAAATATTTTCTTTCTCTTAAACTACTTGAAAATTTCTTCAGCTTTTTGTACACGACACATTGGAAGCTGTTCTATTAATTCATTCCCCAAGTTGTTAAACTGCTTACTGACTACTTGTATTTGTGGATTATTTGACTAATGACATACGACTGACTTTACTGTTGGTCCCAAAATGTAAACCATTTTTCTTTTTTTGAGCAAATTTTAAGCAGGTGCCGATTAAGATATCAGGGGACCCAAGGAGAATAATTGCTCGATTGTTCTGTAAAAAAATCCTTATCTAACCTTTACAGGAAATTTCAATAAAAAGGAAGTATTCTTCGTAAAATTTTGGTTTTTAAATTTTTTATAAACATTGATTGCAGAATTTGTTTTTATTTGAAAGTTTACACCAGTGTTCCTAAACTGGGTGCCGTAGGAAGTGGCAAGGGGTGCCGCGAAGTTTCCCTATTACCAATATACCGTGCTGCCCAGATTTTTGTGCAAAAAAGTAATTCGCTGGTCGCAAATCACTTCACATTAACTGAAGCAGGAAAATGGCGGTTTCTCTTAAAAGTCTATCGATAAACTGAAATCTTGGTGTAACGTAACCTGTGTTTTTAACAGTGCATGGTGAATCTCAGTTAAGAAACTCATTATGTGTAAACAGAATTTGAATCAAAATTAAAATGAATTGGAAAATAAGTTACAGCAAAATGTGAATAAATGTGGAAAAATGTTTTGCATTTTAATAATATGAAATGCAAAGATTCTCATATAAATAATAGATAATGATCGAATGACCCACGAGTTTCAACAATGAAACTCGCGCCACGGCATGATCATTTGATAATATGTTTTGGTAATGTTTAACATGCAGGAAAAGACTTCATTGTGACAAGCCTAAACTCGATCCGGCAAATTAACTGTTTTACTGGTAAAACTTTCATTTTAGGGGAATGAAGAATCAAAAAGGTGGTTGAAAATTAACACTATCCACTGGAGTTAGGGTTACAATTTCAAGTATCAAAATATCATCAAGCAGGCAATGGCTTCGTTCAAATGTAGAAGAGTAGAAGCAATTTTCACCCGTCATACTTTGACGGGCGACTTTCTAGTATTTTAATATTCATTCGATCACAAAGGTTTTTAAAAAGTATTTCGTCTGTGCAGTTAAATGCGAGATTTAAGATGGCGTTTTTTTTTTTCTAACTACGTACTAGTGGTGCGACATCGATGGCAAAACATCGATGCTTCAGAACATCGATGTTGGAAATTAAAACATCGATGGTATTGATACATCGACCAAAAAACATCGATGTTTCCGAACATCGATGTTTTAAAGCATCGATCTTTTTGTCAATATTTAACATACATTTTTTAATATACTACACTACCAACTTACAGAGATAATAAACTGTAACAAATGTTTCTTAATGGATCAGGGAATTCTTTTGGCATTGCGTCTAATTTAAGCAATACAAAAGAATAAGAACCCCACGAATGTATTGAAACTACTGAACCGCAAATCATGAATACAATTTAATAGGAATAATTTCGCAACATCTTGGTACTATAATAAGACAAAAATTGATAATAAGACATGCAGCAATTAATACAAATTAGTTAAATCTGCGAAAAAACATATAATAGCACTTACAGTCAGTTGTATGATGAGAAAGAGTTGTGCAAATTATATTAAAAGTACAAAATTAATTCTGACAATTATTATTAAGAGCAAGAAATATGTTTTGTACTGTTAGTGCTATATAATTAAACACAAATTGTGAGTAATTGAGGGACGGCTTGTTGGGGATAGACGCAGTGGCGGATACAAGTGAGGGGGTCAAGGGGGTCATAACAATCCCCTACCCCCCAACCCGCAACAGTGTTTGAATGTTTGCCCGAAAAAATAAAAAAACTTGATCGAAACCGTAAGAAGTGTATACAAGGAGGAGAGGGGATCATGGAGGTCATGACCCCCTCCTCCCATCAAAATCTGCGACAATACTTTGTAATCTGTTTCAAGGTTCATCGCATTTGAATAGTAAAAATGACCGCTTGAAAAAAAAAAAAAAAAAGCCGGACCGAAACCATAATAAGAAACAGTAAATAGTTCTCTATTTTTGGGGGGGGGGGGGGATAAACTGTCACTTTTCTATTTATAGCATATGTATTTAGACTATGTAGACAGTAAAAATAGCTTTTCTTGAGACATTTAGTCTGCGGCGCTGGGTTCAGGAGCCAGTATAATGAAAGGTAACAAAGAAAAGTGTCTGACGCCCGTTTGCTTTTCATAAGTAACAAATTTAATCAACGATAAATTTTGTAAAACCATATCCAAAGCTTCAGGCATCGCTTCAATCGATAAAACATTTGAATCCGTAAATATAATTTTTAGATAGTTCAGTTTTTAGTCGTGTTGAGTTTATTTTTAAATGTGCTGTAAATAGTTTATTACTTTGAATCAGTGTTAAGGATTTATTATCGTGCAAGAAATGTAAAATTTGAGTGTCGTGTTAGCGCAAAACCTTATTATACATAGGTTCTCGTAGGGGTGCCCACCTAGGCAGTGGCGGATACAAGGGAAGGGTCATAGGGGTCATGACCCTCCCCCCTAAATCATCGACAATATCCTTTCGCATTGTATTTAAACACTTTATGGATAAAATGTAAATAATTTCAGTTTTTGAATTATTTTTAAAAGTAAATACTTGAAATATTACTTCTTTTAATTGTTTATAAAATTTATTCGTGAGGTTTTTGTCCTATTAGGTGCCATATATCTGACCGATGTGATATTTTTTAAACACCTAAGCAGGTCTAAGAAATTTTTTCATACCAA
The DNA here is from genome assembly GCF_026930045.1 of Uloborus diversus. Lineage (NCBI taxonomy): Eukaryota > Metazoa > Arthropoda > Arachnida > Araneae > Uloboridae > Uloborus > Uloborus diversus. Next base: position 76,188,015 of record NC_072734.1, read on the forward strand.
AATCCATAAGTCCATGGAGGAGGGGGGAGGGTCACTCTTCAGCATGAACCCCCTAAAATGTTAATCTGTATCCGCCCCTGGGTAGACGATAAGTAACCCCCAATATTTGGTGTTTAAGCGATTTCTCTTTTCGCTGACTATTCTACCAGGCAGAGAAAAAACTCTTTCCGATGAAACAAAAGTCGCCCTCACTATTAAATACTTCGACAGAACTTTTAACAGTTCTGAATTTTTACAGTTATAATATTCATCGTAGTAATATATAGGATCCTCCTTTAGTTTAAGATTCGGAACCTTTAGAATCGACTGTAAGTTCTGGCAACAGACTACCAGTGTCGAGTTCTTCCCAATAGCTTTGACCTCTTCCTCACCCTCCAGTTATCTTTTACCATCTTGTCGCGATCTTCCCAAAAATAATCCTTTACACAGAAAAATCAAACTTTTTAAATGTGCGCAAATAAATGAAATTTTTTGGAGCAATTTCATAAGTAAACTTAATTACCTAGCGAGAAAATTGGAGAATTTTTACTACAATTTTCAATTATAATACAAAAAACAGCAACATCGAAAAAAACATCGAAACCAAAACATCGATGTTCCGAAAACATTGAAAGTAAAACATCGATGTTAAAAACATCGATGTTTCCAAATCATCGACATCGATGTCGCACCCCTACTACGTACCACAATGACTCCCCCCCCCCCCCCTGTAGTCTAAAAGACAAAAAATGAACCATGGAATCGAGCCAACAGCTTTGTTTTTGAGCGAAATAATCGATGTGGGAATCTTTCAGCGCATTGCTTTTAAAAATGCATTTTGTTAGGAGTCGGGACTTAATTTGCATGGGAGCGCTGAGGAATCCTGCTCCCATCGATTGTACTTTTCTTTTCGGGTTAATTTCCGCAAATTGAGGGGAGTTTCAGATTGTTTCAACATAAAATTTTTCTGAAGAATATGCTGCTATACCTTTTTTTTTTTTTTTTTGATAACAAGTTAAGCCCTTAGTAGGGTTTCAAGATTTGAAAATTAAATTCACGTTCTACGCATTTTTGTTGGAGAACGAAAAAGGTGAATGGATTATTTCAAAAACGAAAAATTCAGAACGCATTTTTTCATCAGAAAGAAATTTCATCTTTTTACCGACCCAAAAGGTAAACACCGATAAACAAGTATTTATATATTTTTTTAAAAAATGACTTTAAATGTCTATCGCTTTTTTTTATTTTTTATTTTTTATAATTGTATTGTTTAATTTTAGAAGTGGGGGGGGGGGGGGGCTCAGAAAAATTTATATCTTTTAAGGCGTTAATTTAAAGAAAAAAAACTTTTACTTTATTCTTCTGTTTACAAAGTAATAAAAGATAGATTCATGAAAATTTTCTGTTTCAAAATTCGACAGCCAACCATTTTAAGGGAATTCATATTTTTGTTTTTCTCAAAAGACAGGTAAAAATTTGTTAACTAAAATCATTGTTACATTTTTAAAGGCAAAATCAATGAGATTAAAATTAGAAAAATTTTAAAGTAAAGACATTTTTAATATGTCATTCATTGTTAGCTTTACGTTGAAATGTTTTGATTTTCTTTTTTTTTTTTTTGGCCTCAAATTTAATAAAAGTAGGTGTTTATGAGTACAGACATTAATAATTGTATTAAATGTACATATGAAAATTATTTGTCACTAATATTGATAAATAAAACAAATAATGATAAAACTAGTAGATGGTGGTTTGTTGATAAGCATTGACTTATAAAATATATCTAATATATTTATTGAGTCACACAATATCTAAACCTGTGGCAATTGGTTGACAGACAAGGAGAGGCAGCTGAAATCGTTTGACTTTTCACTCAGTTCCCCGAACACAAACTTGCCTAACAGTTTATGGTTATGAACTATCTTACTACTGTCTGACCACGGATTGTATGGAAAGACAAACACCCGTTTTACAGCCAGAAATGGACGAATCTATTATTTTTTCCGATGTCAGTTTTACAGAAGCAGAGTCTAAATGAGCGGAATAGGTGCATCAAATTTTTACTTTTCCCCCTTATTCACATAGAATAGTTTTATCTGGATGTTTGAAAATTCCATGCGATCATTGAACAGTACTATTATATATGCGAAAGTTTGTCTGTATGGATGTATGGATGTTTGTACTCTTACACGCAAAAACTACTGAATGGATTTTGGTGAAACTTTACAATAATATAGCTTATGCATCATAATAACACATAGGGTAGTTTTCGTCCCGTTATGGGGGGGCAGAACCCCTTTAGGGGGGCAATGAAACACAATTTTCGTATAAAGTCTCTAATATGGAGATGAAAAAATACTTGCATATATTAACATTATATGTCCACCGAAAGCTCTGATTTTTCTGCTGAAGATGGCAGCTGCTCGAAATTTCTACGTAGAATAAAAAACGAGTTATGAGCTTTTTAGTTCCATGTTCGAAGGCTTTCCTCAATTCAATACAGTACTTAGTGTATCATCTCAACTCCCTGTCGATAGCGACAATTGTTGTATTCTTGACTATCTTTGCCGTGTCTACCATCTTTCGCCTCAATTCCCCAAGGCTTCAAGGCTTTTCTCAAGTCAAATCTTGAAGTAAGATTTTTGCACAAGATTGGCAAATAATACATGGATTTGACTGATTACTTTCCATTTTAATGCAACTTTGAGGCAATTAATGGGAGTTTTATTATTTACTAGGGGGCTATCGCCCCCTGCTCGCTATCGCTCGCCAACCCCCGGAACTGCTTACGCAGTTCCCTGTGGATCGCTTCGCGATCCATGCTCGCTTCGCTCGCTCGCTGTATGCCAATACATTAGCCTAGCTAAAATTTTCCGTAAAAATTAAAGTTGGTAATTGCATTTAGGTCACCATCCATTTAACCAATATGAAAATTACGTTCATAATGTTAATTTGTCTGCTTTAGCCAGATTTTCGACAGTTTAACTTTGCTGTATGTAAGATGACTGCCTTGGCAATGTGCACAACTTTACCATTATAGATACAAAAGTGTCTGTCATTGCTTTGGAGAGATTGCACTTCTACCTGTTGGTCCGCGGAAGGTATTTTATTTCCCTTCTACCACCCATTGGAAAACCAATGAAGGCATTCCCCTATCCGCCACCTGGGGACGCGCCCTCTAGGGGTTACAGGCTCCCCCGAGGGATGTATTTACATTATTTACACTCTTATATATTTACATATTTACACTCTTATATATTCTAATCTGAGAAAACTTCCTCATATACACAATTAAAAATGTCCCGTTTGAGAGCCACAACTGACACTGCTTCAAAAGATCTTGTTCTTGATAATGCCACATAGAGCTGGCCATGACTAAAAACAGGCTCAGAGAGCACCAAACATATTTTCTCAAACGTTTGTCCTTCTTGTTGTTATTCTGAATCCTTGCCACGTCACGAACAAAAAATGGTTTAACTAAAAACGCGAAAACTCGCCAAGGCTACTTTGCTTGCACAATACTAAAACTACTATAACCCTAAATAAATTTGGCGAAACCTTTCAGCTGAGAATAAAAGGAATAAAGTAAATTCTTTCTCGGTTATTCATTTTGAACTGAACTGTCGTACTGAAGCAGAGAATAGACGACGCTCAAAGCGCCTACGCGTTCAAAACAACATTGCCGATGAACATGATTGTGGAGCAATGTGTGAAGAATGCGAATTTTGTGGTGCTCTTTATTGGCAGAAAGAGCGTAATACTGCAAATAAATATACTAAATGTTGCCATGACGGAAAGGTGCGGTTACCGGCATTGTGTGACGCACCTGATCTGTTGAAGGAACTGCTGACTGAAAATTCCCCAGCCGCTAAAAATTATCGGCAGCGAATCAGAGAATACAACTCTGGAAATGGCTCGTCTTAAATTGGATTCAAGAACGGTTTCCTGCCTTCTTTGAGCTTTTCTTTGCTGATTAAGGTTGAAATGGGCCACAGCCCGACTCAAACTCATCTCAAAAAAAAAAAAAAAGTTCGTTGAGTATTCTGTGATTCAAGATTTCAAAACAACGTAGAAGTTTGTTTACATGATTTATCGGCGAAGTGTTGCCAACAGAGGTTTAGAAATTCACCCCTTCATTTGCCGGCACGTAAGAGAATTATATATATAGACTAGTGTTAGCCCAGTGGTCGAAATTCGACCATATTCATAAATGAATATTTGAGAAAACTTGTATGAATTTAGCTATTTCTAACGTTTTTATTTCTACTCTTACACTGCATATCTGAAAAGATACAATTTTTATACGGGCACACAATACCACAGTAATAATTTATTCCAATTATCTTTTTACCAATAATCCCAAAATAAATGGATGAAAAGGGATATTTCGGTAATGGGGTCGTTTCCGAAATTTTCAAAGTATTTTTTACTGAAAGAAGATGCTTAAAAACAAAAGGTTTAACAATTTTAAAAAATTTAATATTTTTTAACAACTATTTTAATTGATGCCAGATTGAAATTAATTTTTTGGCATCAAAAGCGATAAAATGCCACTCGTTGATGCCATTAGCGCACAACGCAAATTATCATAACCCGAAAACGCGGTTGAGAGCAAACCGTAAATATTTAGCGCGGCAATGAAGTCGCGCGCAAAAGTCACTTATAACGCCATCATGTTGCTTTGTGCTGACCCTATAAAAATAAATATTTCCCTTCTTTTTGTTTATTTATGCAAAGGAAAAACATTTTTCGCGCTGGCATTGGAAACAAAAAAATTGACATCAATGGATAAAAATCACCAATTATCCAATTTTCGAAATCTTCCCGTATGAAATGAAGCATTAAAACTCAATTTATAAATAAAACTTCTGTGTGAACAATGTTACTTATAAAACGTCTACTATTACTGAGTAAGTTGCTTCTTTGTCATTAGAAATATAAATTTCTAGCATCAAATGAACGAACTCTACTCGTGTCAACATATAACTGACCATTCAAAAACACTGGGTATCGTAATAATAGTACAATTTTTTAAAAAGGTCGACTTTGTGATTTGTTCATGGTTAAGGGCGATGCATAAATGATGTCATACTTTTCAACATTTTCGACCCTCTCCCACGCCCTCCTTTGTCACAATGTTTTGCACTTCACTATACCCCCTCTTCCCTTTGTCACATGTCACGCTGTTTTTCATAAACTTTCCTATTAAAAAAAGGCTTGTTGTCACGTTCACCCCATTGTATGCCCCTCTTGTCTTTCCTCTCCTTTGTCACAAACTGTTACTATTTCGTGAACACCACCGTAAACCGGAACTTCATTCGTGGACAGCCCCTTTTTTGTGGCAACCGTGTGCAAATATATATTTCCCTACTCTTTGTTTTCATATGCAAAGTAAAAACATTTCTCGAGCTGCAATTGGTGCCAAAAATTTGACGCCAATAGATGAAGAGCGCCCGCCAATTTAACAATTGTCGAAATCTTCCCAAATGAAATGATCCTGCAAAACTCAGATTATACGTAAAACTTCTGCATGAACAATGCTTCTTTTAATAAGTTTAATATTATTGAGCAAGTTGCCTTGACCTCTGCCTTTAGAATTATTAAATTCTAAAGGCAGAGGTTCAAATAGTCAAATTCCAAACAGTCAAATGAACGAACCCTACTTGCTGCATTAAAAATTGTCCATTCAAAAACACTGGACGTCGCAATAATAGTGTATTTTTTTTAAAAAATTGTGTTTATGATTTGTTAACGGTTTAGGGGAAAACTGAAAAATGCACTTTTCAAAATTTTTGTTCTCTCTCTCCTTTGTCGCAAAGTTTCACATTTCACCATATCACCTATTCTCTTTGCCACATATCACACTGTTTTTCATAAACGTTCTTATCCTATTCCTATTCCTATTCAGAGTCACAACTGACTACAACTGTATTTATGTCGAGGACTGCATACTAAGTGCCTTGCCTCCATTATTTTATATACCGATAGATGGCAGCACCATCACCGGATCGAACAGTTAATGAGAATTTTGAACTAGTCCAGGAGCTAATAGCTACCTGGTACTAGCACCCCCAGAGGTATCGTTTCACTTGGAGGACATTGAGACCACGAGCATATTTAACGTCGCCCAGTCCCCTTTAATGACGACGGAAACGTTCTTATCTAAAAAAAAAAAAGCTTGATGACCCTTCCTCTTCATTGTATGTTCCTCTTGTCATTTATGTCCTCCGCCTTGTCACGAACAGTTACAATTTAATGAACCCCACCTTAAAGAGGGACTTCATTCGTAGTCAGTTCCTTGCAAATCGACATTTCTGTACTCGATTTTTACGAATGCAAAAGAAAAATATTTCTCTTCCTGGCATTGGTACCAAAATCGATGAAGTTCGCCAATTTCACAATTATGAAAGTCGTTCTGAATGAAATGATGCCGCAAAACTCCCTTGATACGTAAAACTTCTGTACAAACAATATTTTTTGTAAAAGTAGGCATGATCTTGCCGTTAAATATAAAATTTCCAACAGTCAAATGAACGAACTCTACTCACGACAAAATATAATTTGTCCATGTGAAAGCACAGGACGTCGTAATAATACGCCAATTTTATCAAAAGTTTCACCCTGATATCTGTTTCTGGTGATAGCAAATGCAGGTATCATTGGGAACTGGAACTGAAAGTCGTCCCTCACTCCGTAAAATAATTTATTTAAATGTTAAAATCGCGAAAACGTGATCAAAATGAAAATATTTTAAATGCCCGTAGTTACCCAAAAAGCCTCAATAATAAAAACAAACGCAAGTATTTCATTTATTTATGCTCAAGCGAGAATTGGCAACACCACAATATTATCAAGCAATTTCTTCACGCTAACTATATGTCGCGTGAAAAAGCAAATAAAAATGAATTTTCACTAACTTTTAATTGCTTCTAGCGCTTTTTCTTTCACTTCTAGCGGGTTGGCGTTTTTGCTCGGTAAAACCGGGTTGAACTTGTTTCAAAATATTTTGCACGAGCTTTCCAACCATACCAAGCTTGAAGTATTAAAATGTATTTTTCGTGTAGAAAAAGCAATTTAAAAAATGAATTAAAACTGAATGTTTCACGCTTCCAACAATGAATTTCAACAATGGAAAAGAGATAAAATTAAAATTTTTGAGTTTCGCTAACTGAAAAACACTTATAACTTTTTTTCTAGTGGATTTAGGTTATTGGACCTTGGGCGCTCTGACAATTTTTTCGTAAGGAGTGTTTTTTAAAGACCTTTCCAACCATATCAAATTCGAAAAAATTGGACCATCCGTTCTCGTAGAAAGAACTATTTCGGACGAAAATACGTTTTTTATTAATATCTCCGTTAATTAGCGTTTGATTTCAAAAAATTTTATTGATGACACAAAAACTCGGCAATAGCTACCAAAAAAAAAAAAAAAATAAGGAAATCGGTTCACAAACGAATGAGAAATCGGTACCGAAAGAAAACGGCTTGCCTATTAATATATAACGATTTGTGTTGCCGGGGTATTTAATCGATCAACAGGAATCTAGCCAATTTTTTTTTTTTTTTTTGAGGAATAATTTCAATAGCTAATGCATTTGGCAATTTTTTTCAACTGTCGCTGTTTTTGAAGCTAAAGACCACGCAATACTGTTTCTCGGTTTTCACCATTTAACCAAATATATCCATTTCTTTAATATTTTTTTCTTTAAATTGGTTAACACGTAAAATAATTTGCCAACTATTTAAAGCAAACCCATAAACAGCACAAAAACTTCCATTAATTTGTCTTTACGCACAATTTCAAACAATTGCCAAATTTTTACTATTTACTAGTTGTACCCGACGCGCGTTGCTACGCCAACAAAAAAAATACATCATTATACTGATTTTCATGACAATCAGTTGAACGGGGGAGAAGTTGCTACTCTGCAGTGCCACCTGGTGGCGAGTGGCTTCAATGAGCATATTATGCACCTTCTCCGTGGAAAAATACATATATATATCAATTTTCATAATAATCGGTCCAGGTATCAAGTGAAGCCGTGACTATACTCAAATTTTGTACTCACGCAGTTTGCAAGATCAATCAATCGCTAAAAATATCAAATAGAAAAAGTTTTAAATCCCCCCGTTGCATGAAAAGCCATAAAACAATAAAGAAAGAATTTATTTGTTCAAACTCAAGAAAAATGGCAACCTGCAGCCGATCATTTTATTCGTATTTATCCAATGGATTGTGACTTAAATTGGAATAAAAAAGGAACTATCGATCGGATTTTTTTCGAACTGGTCTATAAACATTCCCAGTACCAAAAATAACAAACGGTGAAAAAACGGTAAGGGATTACGGACGGTTACATTTTTTAAAAGTTGTACTTTAATAGCAGTATAGAAAAGGTTTTAGACTATGTTCAAAAAATAATAGTAATAATAATAATAATAAATAATTTGGCACATATATGTACCAAATTTCGTTCGATTTCATGCAGTAGTTTTTGCTGTAGAGCGGCAGCAAAGTAAAAAGGAAATGAAATAAAATGGTTTTTTAGAACTTATTTGACGGGCAGTATTACGATAACGTGGTCGTGACGAGCGTTCAAAAATCTTCGCGCTACAGCCATTACAAAAGTTGCATTAAAATGTAAAAATTCCGCCAAATTAACTTTGGTTAAAAAAAAAAAAATTAAATACTTTAAGGTATTGAAGTTAAAATTAATTCGCCAAATTAGTAAAACAACACGCTCAAATAACATTAAAGCTACTATTAATATGTAAATTAATCCGCCAAATACTTTTTTATCTCCAATCTCACCAGGCGACTACCTTATTTTAAATTTTTATGAAAGTTTAAATTTTCATTTTTCTTTTTTGTGAGTGTTTTTAAGGATTAATGATGCGAATTAGGATTTTGTGGAATTAATGTCCCTACTTTAATGGCGACAATGGAGAACATTGTTCTTTCTTTCTTTCTTTTTTTTTTTTTGAATTTGTTTTCTATGCTATCTGACCTTTTACTGATGAAGGTTAATCATGACGGAGATTTTCAGAGGGAGGTCGATGTTATTTGAAAACGCTGTTATCACCATTCTAAGAGGAACTTTAGGGAATGTTTATCTTTCCGAAATGTCAAGTTTTTTGTATTATTGTCCTCATTGAAAGAGGAACTAAAAAAAAAAAGTTGCGCTCACTCTGATTTAAATGGTATATTTTTACTCTGAACTTTTTGGTATTTCAAACAGGACCGTTGACTTTGTTTAGAAACAGTCGATTTCCTTCTGATGGGGATTTTAAAGATTTGATGTTCTCACTCTAAAGGGACATTACTGGAAAATCTGTATTTGTAGCGATCATTGACCCTATTTTGGGACGATTGCCATTTTAGGCGTATTTCTCCTTATTTATTCAGGAGGGACATGCGTCCCCTGAGCTTCGTTCCTTTATCCGGCAAGAAGCAATGCAATAATTTAGATAGCCGGCGGAGCGCTGGACACCATTTGACGGGGATCGGAATTATAAGGGAAATGTTTGACTTTATTTAAGAACAGTTGACCTCATTCGAATTAGAATTTTTAAGAATTACCTTTACTAACTTCTTTACTACTCCTATACGTTTTCCTGATTTATATTGTGTAATTTTTTGAGTGTCTCCCCAGTTTCGACGACATTTTATTTGCCCCCCCCCCCTGGTTTTCAGTTTTAATCATACCTTTTGATATATTGAAAGGGGGGGAGGAGGAGGAAATTTGAAATGTCGGCGAAACTGGGGATGAACCAATTTTTAGTAATTATTTGACCCATGCAAGCGTTCACCATTAACCTGAATCGATTGAAAAAATCTACATCAACGTGAGCAAAGCCGCGGGTAAAAGCTAGTACTTTTATTAAAATTTGTAGCTTGAAGAAAATCATTGAATGAAAGATCTGTTGCCATTTTTTCTCTCGAATGTGAACAAATAAAATTCTGGGTTTTGTTTTGAGGCTTTTCCTGCAATCGGGGGATTTAAAATGTTTCCTTTTTGGATATTTTTCTGCAATCTGCGGCAAAATTTTATTAATTTTTTTTTCTTTTTCGTTCAAGCCTGATTGTTGAACACGTGTCACTTGACATAACTTTTATTTTCGAGGTAGACCGTGCAAAGTCGAGCGACGCAGCAAGTTTTTATAATAAAATCTTATTCGTTCGCAAGGGCGCCCCGATGGGAGTTCACTGGAGGTCGCTGTGACCTCCCAAAATTTCCTTACTGGGCAAATTTTGTCTGACTCTTCGCAAAAATATCATCATTCAGCAAAAGTTTAAGTTTATTCGGCAAAATTAACATCGTTCGACGAAATTTGGAGTTCTATTCGACAAATTGAAAGTTTTCGCCCTGCCAAAAATTTAAGTTCGGGGCGCTCCTACTCGTTGATTAAAAAAAAAATGATAAAGAAATTGAAAACAAATATTCAAGGAGCAGTAAATGTCACAGCCTTTACGTTGCGTGCCTAAGCCACCACGGGACCCAAAGGTTACGAGAGATGGATTAATGCAAGTAAAATTAGCATTCCCAGAGGGAAGTGGAGGCGGTAACCAGAATTAGAACATTTTTTTTTCTTTTTTTTATAGATATGTCTCTAGACAGAGCTTGTCATCGAGCATTTCGGAGGATGATGGGAAAAAGAAAACAACTGAGACCGAGGAAAGGGGACAGAATGGGAGAAACTCTTTTCGGAAATCGTAAATCAAAAGCCGGAAATAATCCCTCTCTTTCGATTCATTATTCATATGCCACCAGATAGTTGCGGTTGCGGGCTCCAGATGGTTGCAGCAGAGACACGTAAAATATGACCATTTTGATTACTTACTCCACGCAAAAAGGGGCTGAGTTTTATTCGGAAAGAAAGGGGAATCGGCTAGTCGTATCTTGCTTGATAAACCGAAGGGACCGGGACCGGACCTCGTTCGGATAATCGATCTGGAGGAGAAGGAGTTGTTCAAAAATTGGACTGTGGAGTCGGAGTCTGATTGATTTTGGTGTGAAAGAGTCGTAGTCGGGAGTCGAATTTCAAGCGAGTCGATCATTTTCCTTCGAAGCTGGTTAAATAATCGAAACTGACTTTTTTTAGTGTGACGAAAAATCGTCAGCTATGACACCTACCCTATAAAAAGGTGCCTTTCTTCAAACATTTTTTCGACTAAATGTGATATTTTACTGGAGTTTTAAACAACCAATTTGTCTGATAACATGTCGCACAAGTCAGAACATGCCATGTAAATTCAATAGGAGATATCATAGTAAATTTTAACCGTTATTGTGTTATTAATAATACTGTTGGTTTTATTTTTTGTTCTTTAATTTTAAACATATATACGTAATTAGAAATTATTATTTTATTTTAATTAACCAATACTTCACTTTCAGATTCGATTGCTCCCGACAAAATTCGATTGCGTTTCAGTCATAGCAGCGGCGAACATGAAATTTACACATAAAGAGAATTCACTCTCTCTATTCCTGGGGGTACATTGCTCCTTTAGAATGTACCATTTTAAAAGAACAGATTTTCAATATGAATTAAAAACGAGACATTGCATAAGTCAAAGATGATTAATGCTTCCCAAATTTTCATTCAAAACAGCAGTTTTCTATTTATTCCAGGTGCAGTCCTACTAACCACAACGTTGCTTTGTTGAATTTCGATATCAACTTCTCGTGGAATACGGTTTAGAATACTTACATGTTAGTTTTGGATTTGATCGTTAGCTCGGATGAAATATTTTATAATGTGGCATTTTCATGAACGACTTCTTTGAACTTTTTTGATGTAATGAACTTGTTGGTGAAAATAAATTTATATATTTAGCGAATCTTGCATAATTAGAAACTGAGCGTATGTATGTACCAAACTATCATCCTCCCTCTTCTCTTTCATCACACCTTCTTCCATTAGAACCTCCTCCCACCTCAGAAATATGGATAGATCCTTTAAATTGTTTATCTTGTTTGGCGGGAAGCTTTTTGCTCACCAAGAACCACTTCACTTTGAAAAGCTTCCTTGATAACTTTTTAAGACTGAGGGTTTTTCGGTTTAGGATGTGTGACGACCTTTTTTGTGCGGAAAAGATAAGGGTTTTCTTGGCGGGGAAATTTTTACAACAGGGTTGTTTTTGATGAGATATCACATCTTTTTGCATTGATATTATGTACACGTAACTATTTATAACATATTACAGCTCGTAACTTTAAGCAGATTGGAAATAAAAGCAAAGGTTTTCTATTATAAAGTTTGTATTAAGCAAGTTGTCGGGGGGGGGGCAGGACGTGAGCTTATAAATCTGTTAACCACATATGAGGGGGCGTTACCTTATGTCATTCTTCAAATGGGGGTGCAGAGCTTGAAAGTTTGAGAACTCCTGTTCTACACCACTAACTAAAATGATATCATATCTGCGAAAGTAGAAATTTGATAAATGGAAAAAACCAGTGTTTAACCAGATTTTTTTTTTTTTTTTGGGCCGGGGGGGGGGGAGAGTTTTGAAAACTTTCAAAACATGAGAATTTGGGCTCACCCTCTTTCCCCCTTGGTTCAAAACAGTTTCTGTATCAACTTTTTTTGTTACCATGAACGAAACAGTAAAATTCATGACCGATAAAGATAGCGACTTATTGATCGATATGATTGACACTTGACTGGTCTATGTTCATTAGAATGAAACTTCAACATACGGAGCATAAAATTAAGATTGTAGTTTTGGAAGTAACTTCATCTCCAACCAATGTAAGTAAAAGTCCGTTTACGTAAAAGATTAGCAATCAAAGTCGCATCTAAAACAAAATTTATCATAAAAAACTATGGTACTTTGTTGTGAACGAACTAGAGTTAGATGAATTATGTAAGCTCGTCCGTATTTTCAAAGTTTTTCGGTGGGAGAAAGGCATAGGATTTGATTTCAATGCATTTTATAGGAAAAAAGCATCAAAATATGTAATTGCATTATTTTTTTTAAGAAAACCTGAGAGGTCAATTGCCCCCCCCCCCCCCCCCCCCCCCCTTTCCCGTGATTGCCCAAATAACGAGTCTGTATGTAGGTATATTGAAATTGTGAAATGGGAGGTGTCATGAAGATAATATTACAGCTTTCAACAAGAATATTAGTAAACGATGAATAAACTAAAACGGAATTTGTATACGTAATGAATGAATATGAATTGAATACGTAATGCAATTTTGAAAAAAGTCAGCATCATTTTAAACAAGCAATAAATATTGATTTCCTAGAATAGAAAACCCAAGAAATTAAATTTTTCGTTATAGAAGCAGTAATAAGAAGTGGTACCAATATATGAAATAATTCACCTTAATAAAATACATGCTTCTTGAACCTTTGGTGAAGCAAATAGTTTAGCATATTGAGCAGCAGAAAGAAAAACCACAGGTTTAACTCATTGAAATAACTTGAGCTAACGGAACTATTGTAGTATCGTATTTTAATACCTTACAATTAGAATGTTTATTGCCGAATGAATACGAATTAAAATCAAATCATTTGTTTTATCAATTTCATCAACGTATGATAGTTTGATAAGAAAAATGATTAATCGCCATTTGGTAATGACATGTTGAGTATTAGAACTTATTTTTCTAAACGCAACGATAGACTGAATTTACAGCACCTGTTTTCGAGAATTCTAAATTAAAATCAGCGTTAGAAGCAATAAAATGACGAAATGACTATATTTGTCGAAAAAAAGATAAGGCAGAAAATTTAAACATTTTTTTAGAAGAAATAACACATGTTAGAAAAGGAATTTTTACTCAACACTGCTAAGTTGTCGCTGTATTTCGATACTTTATTTTAATTACTATTTGATGAACTTTATTGTTATTGAATGATAATTGGGAGTAGATAAATGAATGTGTGTGTAGGAATGCATCAAATCTGATTTTGAGTTATACATATACTATTTATAAGTAGTTTTATGTCCTTGTGGCCAACTACCGGAGACTGGCGGACTACTGGAGCACTTACTCTGCTTTAAATTTCCTATTTTAAATGTGTCAGAAGATCTATGCATGGCCACCTTGATTCTGTTACGCTTCAGCGTTAGGGGAAATTAGTGATTTTCAAACTTTATTTACTCCGGTCCATGATGTCCCTGGGGGGTTGAAATTTTGTAGATGTCCTCAATGGGCCCCCAAGAATGAGTCTACAAAAAATCATTATCACAGCCCACCGGGGTTACAGGGGGACGGGGTATGTATGCAACTGTACTCGACGTAAAATAGTAGATATCACAAATTTGCCACAGCGACTGCGCATGAATGCGAACTTAGCTCATTTCAAAAGTCTTGCTTAAATTAATTGGAAAAATTCTGTGTTAACAAATTACTGCAAAACACGGATATCCACACACATATTTCATATATTTTCAATTCATAATGCGCTATGTTTGTAAAAAAGGCATTAATTTAGAAAATAAGCAAATAAATAAATAAGTGCTGTTTTTCGCTTTCAATTATAAAGTTAAGATGTATCATATTCATATGCGTACAGTTTCATATAATATGTCACGCAAAATATTCTAATGTTTAACCCCAGTTTCACTGACATGTAAGAATTCTCCCCCTTGAAATATATCAAAACTGAAAAACAGGAAGGAAGGAAATTTCGTATGAACGAAACTGGGGGGAGGGGGGGGGCAGCATTCTAATTTCATTCATTTATTTGTTTCTCTGCTTAAGTATAAGCAAACAACATAGAATCTCAAAACAGAAAGCCCAATGAGCGCATGCGCAGTCGCTGTGGCAAATTTGTGATTATCCGCAATTTAACGTCTAGTTGCAACTGTTGGATCTGTTTTATTAGTCTTGATTGAATTTCATTTCCTAAGACAACTTTTGAATAACTGTCAGACCTTAGATCTGATCTAGCCTTGCAATTGCAGTCAGAGATTAACAAATCCTATGAGCTGGGAGTCAGTACATAAGAATTTAGGGAAAATTAGTGATTTTCAAACTTTAATTACTCCAGCCCATGATGTCTCTGGGGGTTGATTTTTTGTATATGTACTCAATGGCCCCCGAAGAATATGTATACAAAAAATCATTACCATAGCCTCCCGGGGGGGGGGGCTGTGACAGAACCCTGGGAAGGTACAATTTGGGGGGTAAAACGAGGGGGGAGGGAAGTCACATGGCACAAAAGGCACATCAGTTGGGCACTAGGAATGTGTGTGCGAAATTTCAGCTTGATTCGTATCTACGTCTGGGCTGTAGCCCTGTCAAAGAAAGCGAAAACTTTTTTGAACATCGATTTTCTAACTTGAATTCCTCCCCCCCCCCCCTGATGGTCTTGGAGATTATATTTCGGTTTATGTCGTCAGGGGCACTAGAAATTGAGTATACCAAAAATCAACTCCAGAGGTCTTCATGGGGCTGAGATACAGAGGGGTGAAAAACTCAGAAAACCCCAACTTGTTCTGTCGTGTAAACTGTACCTTAGTCGCGTTTTTTCTTTCGTCTTTCTTGGTGGTGGATTTGCTTTTGTTGGCTGCTGACGTTTGGTTTTCTTGGCGGTCGGGACGCTCCCGCGTCCCGTGATGTCCGAGTTACTTCTCCCGATTGCCAGTGAACTGATCATCGAATCAAGTATAGATAGATTCTTAATTTTCTGTCTTTATGTTTGGCTATTTAATATAATCCTCCGATAATAATTAGCGAAGATATCAATTAAAAACTATATATTAATTATGATACTTAGATTTCGACATTAAATCCTTATTTTTCGAACGCTTTCCCCTATTCAAATTATTATTCAGTGCTTCATCTCAACTTTTCGCAACACTGCTTTGATTAAAATTTGTAGCGTGAAGAAAATCATTAAGAAGAAAGATCTGTTACCCTCCCCCCCCCCCTCGAATATGAACAAATAAAATTCTGGCTTTGTTTTGAGGCTTTGTCTGTAATCGAGGGATATAAAATATTTTGTTTTTGGTTGTTTTTCCGCAATCTGCCTCAAAATGTTACGGTTTTTTTTTTTTTCCGTTCAAGCCTGATTGTAGGGCGGATACAGGATTTCATTTTAGGGGGTGGGGTTCATGCTCAAGAATGTAGTCTTACGTACGGCAATTTTCTTGAACTTAGGTTTCTTTCACAAAAGCACAAAATTGGCCATTAGTTGGTTGAAAACTCAATTAATTTTAACTATTATAAATTAAATATACTTACATTATTATTAATTAAACTTAATTAATAATAATTTAATACATTAAAATGACCTAGTTAAGTTGTATTATAACCTGTTTAGACCAGTGTTCACACCAGTCAACACAATACAATAAACACTATTAACACAATAACACAATACTACGAAAGACTAATAAAAATTAAATGTTTTATGAACGTGATACATTTAGATATTGATTAAATATCAGCATAATACATGAAATACACCGCCAGCTCAGTCATTCCATCCGAGGACTGCAGTTTCGTGCTTATTAGCACTCATCAGCCCGTAATAGGAAATGCCACAAATTGGTAGCTAATATAGAATTAGCACTGATACGAGTGACCGAAGCAATGGTTCGGTTCAACTCGAAGATTGCAGGCAAGGCATGGTATTTTCAGTAGTGTAACTTACTAAAAATGCCATCTTGTATGCAAAAAATTTGAATAAACTTCCCTAAATAATAGTAAAAAAATGCGGTGAAAATCTTTAAAATTAAATATTTTATGAATATAATTCGGACATTGATGAATACTCACCGATTCTTTTCAATTGTGAAAAAATTGGAGGCGAATGAAGATGTCGCAGTCTCAGAGTCTGATACAAGAACTGCGGATATGTTTTCACCGGTTTTGGGTTCATCAGTTTTTTTAATTTTTCAAAAAAGACAACAATGTTTTGTCACCCGAACGTTTCATTAATTTGGTTGCAGATAGTCGTTTTTCTAACAAACGCGGCTTTTTTCAGCACAGTTTCCGTCTAATACGATGGGATAATTACGGAAACCTTCGTGTAACGAGGTTTCGGGCAAACACGATAGAAAAAGTTTATATTTCTTACCCGACACAAAGTCTAAAACACTGACTTTAAGTAACTATTTGCAGCTCATTTAAAAATAAACGCATGTACAAATAAATTATGTATTGTACAGGGTGATCAGCGAATAAGCCCTGATATCAAAATTAAATATCTCTACAACAAAGACCGATAGAATTATGCGGTAAACTGTACGTTTATTAGAAAAACTGTATAAATCGTTCACAAAAGATTAGAAAATTTAGTTACGAAAATCGTCAACAAATGGCGCTGTAATCACAATGACCTATCAATAGCCTTTAAAATGTGCTTCGAAGTATAAAGCGATCAATACGACTGTTAGATAGTGAAAAGAAGATAGCGTAGAAAGTGAAATAATGTATTCCATTGAAGAACGTGTGTTTTTGGTACTGGAATGCCACCGATTACAACACAGTCCTACGGCAACGCGTTGCAGTTATCAAATCCGATTCAATGTTCTACTGAACGTTGCGTTAAACTTTTGGAACATTTTGTCAGCAATCAACTAGCATTGGAAGATTGACCAGGTATCGACTGGTTTTACTGGCACAGGAATAGATTGGCCTCCATATTCTCCAGATCTGACTCCTTGTGACTTCTTTCTGGAACGCATTAAAAGACTGTCTGTGGAAACAATCTCGCTACTCTCTTGAATCGATGATTAGTGTTGCGTGTGAGTACATTTCCGTTGAGACATTGCAAGACACCGTGTCAAATTTCATTGTTCGTTTACACTACGTTATTGCTTCGAACGATGAAACTTTGAAAAAATTGATTTCAAAGATTGCTTCAATTTATTGGTTTCTTTTTCAGACTAGTTTCAGAGAAAGAGTTCTCAGCGCAGAGCGCCATCTGTTGACGATTTTCGTAACTAAATTTTCTAAAATCTTGTGCACCATTTTTACAGTTTTGCTAATAAACGTACAGTTTACCGCATAATTCTATCGATCTTTGTTGCTGTATTTAATTTTGAAATCAGGATTTATTCGCTGATAACCCTGTAAAAGTCACTACAGAAAAGAATAAGCTACAGATATTTACATAAAAAATATCGACACATTACAGTAACTGTCGGCGATTAAATTTGTTCTATATAATAAAAAGCGATCGCGTGGCAGACACTTCTTTTCATTATACTGGCGCCTGAAGACAGCTGCTGCGAAGAAGAGACTGTCTCAATCAGAGCTAATTTACTGCCTTCATATAAATAGAAAGTAACATTTAATACCCCCCAAAAAGGGGAATTCAAAAATTATTTACTCTGTCTTGTGGCTTCGGTCAGATTTTCTTTTCGTTCTTTTTCAAGCAATCATTTTCACTGGTCAAATGCAATGAACCTTATAAGAGATTAAAAAGTGTTGTCGGAATTTGGGGGGGATTACGACTCCCATGACCGCCTTCCTTTCTTTGTATTCACCACTTCATGTAATGCCCAAAAAAAATTAAATTCAAAAAGATATTTACTTTTTCTCATAATTTCGCCTTTTTTTATATTTTTTCTAGTAAACATTCAAAATTTTTCCCGTGGTTTGGGGCGGGGGCGATCATGACCTCATGACCACCCCCTTGTTTCCGCCGCTGCCTGATTGTTGAACACGTGTCACTTGACATAACTTTTATTTTCAATGTAGACCGTGCAAAGCCGGTCGACGCAGCTAGTACTGAAATAAATTGAATTCGGAAAGTTTAATCAAATTTATTGTTTTCACTGAATTGCACTTAATTTTCTTCACTAAATTGGAGTAAGAATAAACCCAAATATTAGGAATATTTTAACGAAACACTTTTCATGACGGCGCAATACGACTATTTAACAACGAGCTGACGATAAAAATGACTGTGACTTCACGAGGATATATGGCACTCTTACTTAGTCAACTTTAATTCAATCTTCCTGTCAACTCAATTGGGTCTGTAATTGCTGAATGCCGCTGACGTTGTGTCGCGCACTGCCGTTTCCCAATCTCTGAATTAATTTTTACGTAGCTTACATTTTTTTAGGGACACGCTTAATAGCCCAGTGGTTGGTGGAAAACTGGAAATTGTTTTATCTATGCCGTATGGGTCTGGAATGACCATACTAAGTTTTCTCTCTTTTACTAAGCGAGCCTTAGCCATTACGCCCAAATTAGGGACAAAAAACACATGTTTCTCATTAACGTATCAATGTCTCAAAAAAAAAAAAAGATAATTAAATATATATATATATATATATATATATATATATATATATATATATATATAATGGCCGTACATATAAACAAATAACTTGTAGAGCTTAAAATTCTGAACAAAATGAGTACCTATCTATATCTAAGATAACTAATCTACAATAGTTATCTTTGTTAAATGCTATGCGCACAACTTCATTTCAAAGTTTGGCTCAAATCACTAATAAAACTAATTTCAGTTTAGGGACAAGAGGGACAGGGTGAGGCGGGGGAGGGGGTCGTAACAAGAAGTGCGGCATCACACTTTTTTAAGAACAATGTTAATGACAACTAACGTGACATGTAACAGGAGGAGAGAAGGAGGTAAGGTGAAGTGGGACAGTTTGTGACAAAGGCGGAGGGAGGGGAGTTAGATCCATTCAACACTTCATGACTTAATTTTGTCCTTTAGAATTTTGAATTGGAAAGACAAACTAGAAAAGTTTCTGAATGCAAACTTTTTTAAAATTGAAGGTATGCTCTTCTTCAGACTCGGTGCTTGTAAAATATCGACATTAAACGCGGAAGCAATGACACGAAAGTACATAAAGAATTGGTGATGACGTGGTAGTGACATCTCACCAAGTTTAAATCCAAAAAATGAGATGACAAATACAATGTCCTTCAACCAGACAACTCGGGCTAAATCTCAGTGGCGGAGTTACAGGTTTGGGGGTACCTTTGCCAATCACAGAGCTTAGTAAAGCATTTATTATTCATGTGCCTTTTTGATTCTCCTTGGGGGCCCTTATGGTCGTAGGGGCCCCTCGCCATTGCGAAAGCTTCGTCTTGGTAAATGCGCCACTGCTAAATCTCCAACTTCAGGAGAACCTACGACAGTTAAACTCGCTTATAGAGAACCATGAATTAACGAGAACCCGGATTTAGCTAGGAAATCAAAAACACTTGGCTGGTACAATGTCAAGTCTATGGAAGCATAACTCGTGAGCAAACCCCGTTGAAAATGAGCAATATTTTTGGGATTCATAAAATTTCTATCGACTTCCAGCTCAGCTTAGCCTTTTTTGGTAAATTTTCTTTCACATACTAAGGGGCCATTTATTAATTACGTAAGGATGATTTTCGCAATTTTTGACCCCCCTCCCCCTATGTAAGAGTAAGTAAGACTTTTCACCCCCCCCCCTCCATCTTACGTAAGATTCCATTTCGTTTTACAAAATAATAAAGTAACGAATCTTACTTTTACATCACTGGAATCGTTATTAAACTCACTATTATATATATATATATATATTTTTTTTTTAAATCTTTTTGTGCAAAGAAATATTTACTAAAAAATAATCTTGACTGAATGTTTTTTCGACAAATATTTTTTGTACATGATGCGATACTAATTAAAAATAAAACATGCCATACACAGTGCGATTCCTTTATTATATTTTACACTATTCATTCTTTGAAAAATAACCGCCTCCTTTTTGAAGTCGGTTAACAAATAAAAAACAGCTCATCCAAATACCTCGTTTTACCTTCCAGAAGCAAATGAAAGATGATCCCTGCCAAACCACTTGATCGCGCGATTTTTTACACAAAATATCGACTTGGAAAAGTATTACGTAAAAATGGGTCTGACCCCTTCCCCCTCCCAAGTAAGGGTATGGAGAGATTTTTCCAACCTACAACCCTCGGGACCCTTACGTAATTAATGAATGGCCCCTAAAGTCAACCAAAGTTAGTGTTAAATTATAAATCCTGAGAACAAGCCATGACGGCACTTGTTTTTAATTTAAGGAGTACAGTCGACACCCGCTACAACGCGATTCGACTTACGCGAAATTGCTACAACGCGAATTTTTGACGAGTAACGAATTTTAGAGCAAACGCGAATATTTCGCCCACAACACGAATTTTTTCGGAAGGAAGTATCAGATTCGTTATTGGCTACTAAATATTGGTTTCATGAATGTCATTACAATGTGTATTAATAAAGAGATCAGGAAGAGGAAATGTTGCCACAAATTGAAACGTTATAAAAGAAAAGGCGAAGCAACCGTATTAAAAAATGTATTAGATAACAGTAACGATCTGATCATGGATCATAAATCATCACTATCTTCATTTTTTAACTCTTAAATAGTGTTACTGTATCTACTGTACAATACTGTTATAGTGCATCATTTCAGTATTACTACGTGCTACGCGTACCGTGTTTTACCTCCGTGTGTCTTTCCCTCCCATTGATCATTAATTTTGTGCATCTTAAAGTAATTCGTGTTGAATAAAACAACTTTTCTATTTTAAATACAGTAAATGTTCAGTTCTATGTGTAAAAAATATAGTGTATAGTTGAGGAGTGCTTTAGAGCGGTTTGAGGGGTGTTTATAAGTGTCTAAAATAATTCGGTACGTTTAAAAAAAATTTGTATGCATATATTTTTCCACAAGGCGAAATTTCGACTTACGCGAGAAGTCTTGGAACGCATCCCTCGCGTAAGTCGGAACTCGACTGTAAGGAAATATTTAAAAATTATATATGTGTGTGTGTGTATTCCTTGAAAAAAAAAAAAAAAAAGACATAAGAGAGAGACATTCAGACAGTTCAAAGCAAAGAAACCAACGTCTTTGGAACACAGTGGTCTTTTAAGAAAAAAGCAACCATTTTTTATGATTTTTTCTTGAATTCGTTTTTACGAGTACTCTGTTATAACGAGCAAATATCGCAGTCCCTTTGCGCTCGTTTTAAGCGAGTTCCACTGTAATTCCCCTCTGCTATGTAGAAAGCCTAATGATTAACGTCAAACGTTAAGTAGTTTTTGGAGAAGAATGTAAACTCATCGATATTTGTAATACAGTAACACGTCGTTATATCGCGCCTCATTGTATTGTTCTTTCGGATACACCGCGCTTTTCCTCTGTCCCATGAAAAATTAAACGTAATCAAACTTCAGTCTAAATTTACTTCCCCTTTTAGCTCATAAATAAACCAGGGATACATTTCATTCTTCTGACTTTGCTGCATCAAAAGTTCGTCCTAATATAAGAAAGAGTTATATTTATTGTTGACGCACATATCAGTTGCTTGAATGTTAGTTCAATTCTTAGTTTTAACGACCTCGGTTGTATCATATTTTCGGATATATCACGCTTTCTTATTGTCCCCCGATAAGCGCGATATAACGTGGGGCTACTGTAATATTTCTGTAAAACTCTCTTTCCTGCATCGGCTCGCTGCAGACTAGGAAATGTAAATACAGTAACCCCTTGTTCGATTGCGCTTCGTAAAATCGCTCATTCGGATCGATCGAGTTTTTCCTATGCCTTCCAAAAAATTGTAAAAAAAAAAATTGTTACTTTGCATTTGATACCACACAAAAATTTTCTCTGAAAAATTATTTTCTCCTTTCTTCAATTGTCTGTAATTAAATGTATGGGTATGTTTTCCACCCATCTAAATCCGTTCCAATTTAAGCTAAAACTTTCGATTCGCATTCTAACATGAAACAATAAAGAAAAAAATAATTCTATATAAGAAAAAAATATTTCTTTTTTTTTCTTAAAGAATAATAGGAAAACTCATTTTATCCTGCTTTTATATTAAGAAAATCCTTCTAACATGATAATAATGTTACTGTAGTGTTGGTGCACGTGTCGTTAAATTTGTACGTTAACTAAATCATTATTTTTTATGACCTCGGTTACATCGCTTTCGGATACCTCGCGCTTTTTTTTTTATCGTATTCCGACAAGCGCGATATAGCGAGGGGATACTGAATTTGAAAAAGAAATGAAAATCTCACTCTAATAAGGCACCTTTTTATTGTCTCTCTCTCTCTCTCTCTCTCTCAGGTTCAGGTCCCATCTTGTGGGAGAATGAAGGAGGAGGAGATAGTAACGCTCCCTCATGAAAGGATAAAGTTGATATTGGTATATTCGACAAGAAACATTGGTTTATTGTTGGTCTGCCTAGCCTGCAAATACTTATCATGTGGCCCTTCAGTAAAAAAAAAAGTTGGAGACCCCTGGCTTAAAGCAAAAGAAAAGAAAAAAAGTTTTTTAGAGCGGAATTTATTGTAAACGAAGTTACTTTGAATCGTAGTATGCATCAGCAGCTTCTCCTAATAGTCTGAAAAGTAATATTTTGTGATTGAGTAACTGATTTCAAACACGCGATCATCAATACGAGGGCATTACGTATTTTAAGCATCGTCGTCAATTATGATTTTTAGTTACTTGAGTCGCAATTTTAAAATAAATGTAAATCTGCCAAAAAGTCAATTTTTGCTCAAGATTTTTGTATTAATTTATTTCGTTTGATTAAGGTCTTGTACTATCTCTAACAAGAATTTACGACTTAAAAATGTGCGCAGTTTGTTATCAACAGACGGATTTTTTTTATTTCTTATATATACTATTACATATTTTACACTTTGCAGAGCCTGAAAAGCACAGTAGGTGTCCTGGGACATGAAGAATTAATTGGGTGCCACTTTAATGGTGCTTTCGGCCTATAGTTGGGGCAATAACCTGGCAGCATGCATAATGGTGGGATCAGGCATCCTGTAGCCTTCACTATGCTGCCAGGTTAGCTTTGCTCCAACTATAGAGGTTTGCATTGAGCGCCCCCCCCCCTCCTCCTCTCTCTCAGAAGATGGTTGCTCCAGATGCTTTCTTGCTTGTAGGAAATTATATAAGATTGAAAATGAGGGTTTTTTTTTATTTTAATTTTTTAAATGCCATTTGTGGTATGAAATAAGTGAAACGCAAATTTTTTTTTAGTTTGGTGAATGGTTTGAAGAATTTTATATTTTTACTCATTTAAGAACATACAGGTGTACAAGGAAAGTAAGTCAAATCTGCAGCGTTACTGCAAACAAATGTTTAGAAGTAAAATGTTACGGAACGTTTCATTGCACATTTTTCTCCCCCTGTGTTTTCTTTTCCTCTCTCTCTTTTGGCTTTTGAGGGACTAGGGTTACGAAGTCAGCTGCCAGCGTCTGGTACCACGTATGAAACATGCTGAAACATTCTATAATGCAATTTTATGCCGTTAAATTTTTAGGCATCCTTCTCAGGAGAAAACTTAGGATCAACTTTCGAACGGCCGGTTATCAGGATGTGCAACCGGGTAGAAAAGTAAAGGAATCGCCCGGCATCCTTTACACGATTTATTGTCATCAGGCACGCCAGGCACACGTGCAGCTACCATTCTCATCCCGATGAGTTGGATCAACGTTTAGTCGAAGCAACTCATCGGGACGTTGCATGGCGTTCGCTCTACACACGAGAAAACAAGTTGAATCAACCCGGTTCTGTTTTGGCAGCGTTGTGGTAAAGTTCATTCAACTATAAGTTGCATCGTGTGAAGAAAACGAAAAAAAAAAACAGTCAGCTAGTTGACAGGCAACTTTTTCGAAAGATTGATTCAACTAACCGCCTCATGTGTAGGAGACGACCTTATTGGTCAATGCATGTGATTAGAAATTTTCTGCCCGTTTTGCTTGGGGGGAAAAACTAAGTTATAAATATCATGGGAAAATTTTACAGACAGTATTTCTAAGACCTCGCTGTGTCCATGATTCCATGAAACTAGCAGAATATATTTCGGTTTATTGTCAAACAATTAATTAAAAATAGGAATTTAAGGAAGATTAATAACTCGTTTACGTATAATAAATTTTTGCAATTGAGACTTATTATTCATTCATTTTGAATTCATTTTAACGGGTAAACTAGCATAAATGTTCTTGAAAATCTTCTAATTTCGGGTTAGGTAATGCCAGTTTTAAATTGGGAAAGTCGTATTCATATTTTTAACAATTTCTTTCTCAATCCTAACAAATAAACAGTTGTTCACAAATACAGTATATTCATTTTTTTCCCTTTCTTTCTTTTTTTTTAATTTCCAAAATCCGTGTACGCGTTTCTTAAGCTATGTTGTGGGTCACTTGCAATATAATCAAGTTTTTTTTTTTTTTCAAGTGAAAAAGTTCAGTTTAAAATTTAACTAAAATGAAAATACTATATGTTTCACTATGTTTCCCACAAAAGGGGCAAAAGACCCTTTTAGAAGCACCCGAATGCAACCAAAAGGGGAGGTGCACAACAACTAGACCCCACTAGGAGTCTAAGTACCAAATTTCAACTTTCTAGGGCATACCGCTCTTGAGTTATGTGACATACATACGCACATACAGACGTCACGAGAAAACTCGTTTAATTAACTCGCGAATCGTCAAAATGGATATTTCGCGTGTCTATACGTTTTTAGGCACTTATCCACGTGCGGTCGAGTCGGGGGAAAAAAAAAAACTCAACATTCATTTGGGGGTGAGCAAAATGGAAATTAAGGTCAATTTTTGAGTGAACATTTTTTCGCGAATACAATACTTCCTTTTTTGTAAAAGGAAGTGAAAAAGAAAAAAAGTATGACATTTTCTGAATAAGTGCACATAAAAATAAGACAACCATTAAAAGATACAACTGCAGCGACAAAACAAAACGTTAAAACAGTTCAACTACTCTACTCAGAGTTTTGTATCGACCGCTTCAAGTTTGTTTCTCGTACATTAAATATAAATAGGTAAATAGAAGAAAACAACAACAACAACAACCAAAAATGAAATAAATTCCAGCCGTTGGTCTTCCACAATTGCCATCCACTGCAGTTATATATCCCATACCTCCGACATCAATTGTGACAGGCAAAACTGACATTGTTCTTACCGGGGGAATGAGGGGAAGGACGGGGGTTATAGCTGCATCGCCATATAACAAAGTACTCCTATTGTTCCGCCTCGAAAACGTGACGTCACCATGGCAGGAGAAAAAGAACATACAGACTTAATTGTTTGGGTTTTCGGACCCTTTTGTTTAAGATATTGAATGTTCTCTCTACCCAAAGAAAAGCGCTCATTTTTTACCGGCGCTTCTCTTTTCGATTGTTGTTATTGCTTTTATTGTGTTTGTGCTAGTAAATATCCTTTTCCCATTTTCGATTCTAAAGCAGAAAACAGTTAAACACAAAATTTGGATTTCTGTTTCGTAGACGTTTTTTACTCACTTCAACTTAAAGTTCATGCATGTAGTATTTGGCTTCGTGTCCAGGATTTTAAAAAAGAAGGGGTTAAAAGAGCCTCTCCCCTTCCGTCTTTTGCCATAAATAGGACTAAACAAGGTCTTGATGGAAAAAAATTTCATTTATTTTTTTTTACACTTCTTCCTCCCCCCCCCCCTGAATAAAGCAATTTAATCTCTGCTCTCTACAACCATTTTAAAAAATGCACCCATATTCCAACTAAGCCCAAGATCGTACTAGAAGTAGCAAAAGTTATCTAATCCATCCTAATTAAGCTTTTTCTCATCGAAAAACATTACATTATTCCACTTTTTACCCATAACAACGCATTTTTGGCACGCTCAACCCTTTGACTCTTACTTTCCAAGAAACTCCCATTTTAAGTTGAAAAAAAAACTAACTATAGATTTCTCATTACACTATATGTTTTCAGTTAGAAGTAGTGCAGAAAACGAAAAAAAAATAGAGGTAGTGTTTTTTTCTTTTCTTTTCTCGCGCTAAACAGATTGACAGTATGCAGTATAAGTGAGATAAAAGCAAGCAATAACAAAGGAACTTCCAACATACTAAATTCGGAGTTAAATAAAAGGAAGACATGAAACATGTCCTTAAATTTTTTCTCAAGCAATATATGTTACAGAAACTTGAGAACCAAGATTTTTACGTTTTTGATGCAGGATGTAGCAAGGAACTGAACTCGGCACATTTTAACCTCCCCCCTTGCACTTGTTAGACATTTGAAAGTTCTAGGTTTGTTGCTATATTTTTCCGTATTTTCAAGGTTTTCAAGAACTTGAAAATGAAATCCCCCCCCCCCCCCGCAAGTACTTTCTTTTTTTTTAAGGAACGAATCACGTAATTTTTCAGGAGTTGGGGCCCCTCAAGAAGGCGGAGCACTAAGCTATAAATTCCTTAGCTTATAGGTAAGTCCAACACTAATTGTTTCACTTTCAATTTTAACAGTTGCTAAGTGAAGGTAGCCGAACACGTTCGGAGCAAAATTTCTAAAACTTGTAATATAGTATATTTTTTAGATTTGGACTGAATGAAGATGAACTGTAGCGCAGTATTTTGGAGGAACAAATAAGTATAAATTCATTAAAAAAAAGTTAAATTAGTTCTAGTTTTTAGAGTAAACTTCAAACGTGCTAAGATCAAAATTTTGTAGAAACTGAAATAAAACTAAAGCTAAAATAAACTACGTTCTATTGTTATTTGAATAAAAGTTATAGAGGAAATCGCGCAATTGTTATGATTTGTTTAACATTATTTTTCAAATAAAAGTCATTACTTATGATATTACAATAGAAATTATTTTAGTACGTTGACGAGGAAAATATTTGAAGAAATATATCTGAACACGAAAATAATGATTTCTCAAGATGTCATGTTTGAAAAAAATTCCTGTAGAAACAAAGTAACTTTTTTTTTTTTTTTTTTTTGTGTGTGTGTGTGTGTGTGTAAATTTACTTATTATTCTCCAAAAGAGTTCTCTAACTGTTAATCTTTTTGTTAACTTGAAACCTGAAAAACATACTACGATATCTTATTACAAGTTTTAAAAAGGCTTCTTCAAACGTTTCCTACACCTTAATAAAGAAATCAACCAACTGAAAAAGTTTGAACCCGCGATTAGTTAAACATAAAATGTTTTTAATTACTTTTTCAATAGTTAAATTTTCTTTTTGGACTTTAGAAATGTGCTTGAAAGTGAACTGGTAACACTTTCATTTGCGAACATAAATACACGGTTTTATTTAAGCGCAAGTGGAATTCCTCGCTGCAATTAGCGAAACATTCTGGAACGATTCGATCTTACTCCACTTTTGGAATGGTTTGGTCTGACCTTTTTACGAGGACTACGCCCTCGCTAACCCCCAACTGTTCTTCAGGTTGCAATTATCATAATTAACAGAAATGAAACTTTCAAGAGACTCGTTTTCTCTCGTTCCTCTTTCCCGTCACCATGTGCCCAGGGGAGTTCCGAGTGTAATTTTTGCCGCTTCAGGCATTACTATTAAAACTAACATGTTGTTGAAAACCATCCTCTTGGGAACTCTCCCCCCCCCCCCCCTGTGCCAGAAATGTCGGCTTTTAATGGAGTAAAATTGTTAAACAGTTTTTTTTTTTTTTTTTTTTCATTTAGGACACCTAAGTTGATTTGCTTTTTTTCCGCGTTACGGGATTTCTCACCATTACTCTTTAAACACCATTAGAAAACTGAAATTAAAATCACAGTTGTTGTTGTGACCTGCTTCTGTGACATGTTTTTAAATCTATTTTCGAGCAGCCAGTGCGTTTCAAAATTAAAATCTCAAGTGGAGGCAGGGCTGCGGAACCGGACAGAAAATGACCGGTTCCTGTTCCGACTACTGGAATTTTAGAGCTTTCGTCTTCAATTCCGACTATACTTCACTCCAAAATCAGCCCGACTTTGACTAAACTCTGGCCCTGGCAAAGTTGCGTGCTTGGAGGGAAAATGACCTACCCCGACTCTTGAAATTTAAAAGCCTTCGACTCTTCTCGATTCCGACTCCTTTACCCAAATCAGTCCGACTCCGACTCCTAACTCTCAGCCCTGCAAGTAGGATCAATTGGAGTAAATGGAAACGCTTTAACTTTCGATTTTCCCTTCCTTTTGGTTAAATTGAGAAATAAAAAATTTTTATTGCATCCAGCTTAGCAACATTTCATATTTTTTTTAATATATTTGACTTCAAACAAGGTCATAATTTTTTGTTTTTTGCTATTTATTTTAAAAAATAAGTTGGCAACACCGAGCACAGATAATTGTATCATCGAATAATTCTGAAGAAACTGTTGGGAAGCTGCTTTTAAATGTTGATTTGAAGTTGAAATCTCTCGTCCTACATAACAATAATCCGTGAACTATAATTAATTGCAGAGATCTTGTGAAAAAAAAAAGAAAAAGTTAGCATTTTGTAAACGGTTTTTATAATCAACTATCATTACTTAGTTTCTGGTAACTATACAATGCACTAGGAGTTTTTCGTCAAATTTATGTCAGTAGATACTATTAAATAATGAGTTACATTTAGAAGCACAGAAAAAATGTTAGTGTACACACTGTAAAAAAATTCCGAAACGTTACTGGTTATTTCCGTTGAACGTTTCGTGATTTCAGAGGTTTTCACCTATTTCCCCAAAAAATCAAGTATCTTCGCAAAAAAGTTTCCTGAATTCCTAAAAGATGCACGAATGCAGACCTTGCACTGGTGTGAAAAATATTTTTTGCTACCAGTTTAAATATTGGCGGAGCGTGTTTATTAAGTGTATCGGCTTTAGATTGTTTATGGCTCGTCCGGATTGACTAAGCTTCCAATGGGAGCAAATAAGTCACTGGATTGCTACAGCTTTGCGAGGCAGGAATTGCAGGCAAGGAATATGCTTGGCACTTGTTTGCAATTTTCGCGTAGCGTGGCCGTGGTTACTCTAATACTTCTGGAGCTTTCTTGGTGAATCAGGGAGGTTCTAATCAAATAAATCAAACCTACTTAATTTTTCTAGAAGGTTCACGACTGGCTTTAATAGGGGAGATTTCTTAATATTTCAGAAAGGTTACTGACTTTTATCAGAAAACGTTCCTGGTTTTTGTAAGATATGTTACTGGTTGAAATTGGGCACATCAGCTGCCTATTATTTTCCAGGAACGTTTCTGAATCGTTTTTACAGTGCAGGGTTCATACGCATAGATGACTTGTACGGGAAGGGGGAGGCAAGGGCAAGAAGGGAAGCTGCTAACTCGTTTCTAAAAGTATGGGGGCATTTTCACTTCTCACATTTCATAGTTAAAAAAATAATGATCTATCAAAAAATGATTTTTTACAGGGTGGATTAATTTACTCCGCGAAAGTGAAAATGACATTTTCACAGTTTCAAATAAAAAAGGAATTTCAAATGACATTATTTAAATATTATAATTTTGAAATGGAAATTCGAATTGGAGGGGGGGGTCTGCGTTGGTCATCTATCCTGATTTAAGGTCATATTTCAGCTTTTTTAGAGGTCATTTTTTTTTCAATAATGATGTCAAAAATCTAACAACGCATTTTGCAAAAAAAAAAAAACAGCTCCAGGGGCGCCCCCCCTCACCTTTTGGCCCTCTCATTTTTTTGGTGCACCAACCACCTATGTGCACATGTGATCTGGAAAACCTTGAAAATCCTCGAATTTCATTGCTTTTTTATTTTTTTTCCACTCCAAGTCCTTCAAAGTCTTGGAAAACTGGGATAATATGCAAAAACACCTGGAATGTCCTTGATTTATTTATTTCCACAAGCCGTGACGTAATTTGTGTAGTTAAAGGTTTGACGTTGAAAGCTCCTCCAATAAAAACAGAGGTGCTGTACCAGATGTGGAAAAGTGTCCTGGCAAAAGAATATTTTTACCACTTTGTACTGAAGTGGAAAAATGGATATGCTTTATTAACAGGAATGTAACTATATCTGTCATGTGTTTTTTAATTAAATATGCTGATTTAAAAGCATCAAATATAATTTAAATTTCATGTTTTATGCATACATCTTTCGAAATTGTTGTCGCTGGGAGTAGATAGATTTATAATTCTTCTTTCACAAGTCTTGACGGGTGATTTTCTAGTTTTATAATAAAAAAAAAACAAATGTTTCGGAAGGTGACGTCCCCATCAACTATAGCACTGGATGAAATTCTAAACGATATACGTCTGGAAGACTATCTACAGTCCGGCTTATTAACGATTCATACTGATGAATAGATCATAGTGCATTGAAACGAAACGCAAAAAGGAAGGGGGGATATTTGAGAAACATTTAAAAAAAAAAAAAAAAAGAAGAAGGGGAAAGGAAAAGAAAAAGAAGCCGCATCCGCTGTCATCCGAATATCTCTTAAAGAGAAAGAAAACATTGTTCATAATTAACTAGCTGCGACTGTGACCTGAGGTTGGGTTATCATTTTATCCGCGTTTAGCTTGTCCGGCTCGAATCTGAAAAGAAATTACAGACTCAAATGAAAGCTAAAATGTTATTTCTTAGTACCTTTTTATCAGTCTAGTTTGTTCCATATATTTGAAGGGTTGCGCACTTTGTGTCTTTAAATACCAATTTATTTTGTTATTGTGGTTGATGGCTTCATTTTATGTATAAACTGTCTTTCACTTGCATGCGTATCAGCTGTTCAGGAGTTTTCAATCTTTTAAAAGCCACGTATCCTTTTTTGTGTTATCATAAACTTTAAACCCTCTCAAAATCCTGACCCTTTACAAGTTTAGTAGTTAAAATTTAGCCGTTAAACGTTGAAGTTTAATTATAAAATGGTGCTTTGAATTCAGTCAAGAAATTTCACAACAAGGGACATTTTATTACAAAGTTTTTATTCATCTGACATTAACCGAAAAGCGACTCAGAAAACATAATTATTGGGAACTCTGGGATTTTTTCTGTTTACAAAGTTCGCAATACAGCCATAAATCATTATTAACTTAAAACTTGTTTCAAAATTTGTGTGTAAAAACTTAATTTCTCAAAGCCGGAAAAGGGACAATTGCCTCTTTTTTTGACTCCCGCCCCCAGGCCCGTCATTTAGGGGGGGGGCAGTAGGGGCAGTGCCCCCCCCTTACCGGTATTGAGGAGTCAATGTATTTACACATAAGTGAGCGTGATTTTGGTTGTTTTAGGGTTTAATCTGCAGAGTTACACCCTTTCAGAGAGCCATAGCGCTCCCCTTGTCAGTTTGGTCACCTCCACCCCTAAAATCTGCCAAATTTATACTACGATTCCAAACCAGGTCCCTAGTTTTCGACTGAGCTGACATGGCCTCTCGTCGGCCCTGCCCCCTCCCCCGCCTAAAACAGTGTCTGGTTCGTTCTTAACACGAAAATAAATTCACACTTCGTACATGTGGGCGCTGAAAGCAGACGATGGGGAAAAGAATATTATCCTAGATTCAGTCACAAAAGTAAACTGTCCCGTTGCACAAACAAAATTCCTTAAATTACGTAATTGCAAAGAATTTAGTTCTTCAACCAAATGAAAAGGTAGACGTTCGGAAAAATTCTCTCCTAACGGCTCATGACACCGACAATGACGTCATCCTGACGTCATAGAAAAAACATAAACGCGCGACCTCTTCCTCGACGACGCATATCCAAATCGTAACTGTCAGTTTATTTCAGTATGTTAAAGGAAAATAAAAAAAGACAGTAAATCTCGCTTCAGTCGTAAAGTACAACTGTATACTCAGAGAGATCGAGAAAGAAAATAGTGTTAAAACGAAATGATAAGATATCAAATCAAATCACCTTCCCATTGTATTTCTCCGCATCCATATAAAAATATTGAGATTGACAAATGTGACTGCACTCCGCTGAGATTCATCGGGAAAGTCATAAGAGAAACCTGGTTAGTCCCGAACTCGTTTGTGTGGTCCTCGTTGGATGATAATGATAGATTTTGTGCGAAATGCTGTACAAAAATCGATGCAACTACTCAGGCCGGAAGCAAGAGGGGGGTCTCCAGAACCCTTAATTTTATACGATATTACCAGTTCTAGTAAGGTAATACTAGCATGTATTGTAAGGTTCGTTATAGTCCCCTTCCCCCCAGTGAAAATTTTTACCTTATGATCCCTCCCACCCAAGAGAGTCTGAGAAACAATTCAAATTAGAACGGATCAAAACGGATCATCTTTTGCTTGACTAATAAATAAAAGACAAAATTCAGAAATTTTATTTTAATAAGTTCATATGAGACAGTGAGAAGTAAAGGGATGAAACTGGCAAAATTCAAAATTTGGAGATAACCATTACAAATGTTAGGTGCAGGCCTGGATTTATGAACAAGCTAAGCAAGCTATAGCTTTAGGCCCCCCGCTTTGTTAGGGCTCCCAACTCCCGGAAATTAGCATGATTCGTTCTAAAAAAGAAAAAAAGAAAAGAACTTGAAAAAATAAATTTTATTTTCTGATGCTTAAAAACCTTGAAAATTTGGAAAAGTGTAGCAACAAACCACAAATGGGAGGGGCTAGTTAGAAGGAATGGCAATATATGTCAAATTCTGCTCCTTGCTACATCCTGCACCAAAAATGTAAAAACCATGGTTCTCACGTTTCTGAAACATTTGTTTTTCAAATTTTTGTAACTCATATGTTTCATAGCTTGCTATTTATATAATTCCGAATGCAGTATTTTGGAAATTCTTTTGTTATTGCGTGCTTTGAGCTTACTTCTTCTGCATATTATCAATTTGTTTAACACGAAAATAAATTCACTACCTTTTCGTCTTCTGTCCCTACTTGCAACTGAAGCAAAGCTGTTGTCATGAAAAATCTATAGTTTCTTTTCCTTTTAAATTTAAAATAGCTGTTCCTTACAAAGTTAGAGCAGGACTGTAAAAATTTACAATCAAGTACTAAAATATTGAACTGAATATTTGAGACTGGAAAGTATAAATGAAATGCGTTAAATAATTCTAATTGTTCTAGAGTCCTTGAAAATAATTTGATAAGTCATTGAACATCCTAAGCAAAGTGGGCTCCAATTTTATTTATTATCAAGTGTATAAATTATGAATTGTTCAAATGGGCAGTACGTTACTTTCTTGTTACCTATTTTCTAAAACTGAACACCATTTCTTTTAAAGCATTTTTTGCTACTGATCATTTTATTTTTAATTCATTGTTGAATCTGTCACGGGTTGGATAATGATTAAAAACTAATAGTACCAAAAGACAATGTGAGCAAGTAACAATGCATTGTCTTTTCTCTTCCCGCGCTCTTTCTCTATGTCAACTGCTGTCATTGATTTGTCGAATCAAAAACAATTTTTGCTGTGCAATATCTTAATTTTCGAAAGAGTATATAACTTTTAAAAAGATTTGTTTGCCTGTTTCTGTCCTGATATTTTTGTAGCTCCAACTACATCTTATAAGACTCTCAAAATGCAGAATTTTATATCTATTTTTCAAAATCCCCCCCCCGTGCCCCCTACAATAGGGAATATTCTGTACTCCACTTAAAGGGGAGTCCTCTCTTAATACCATTCTCCCTTTTAAGGTCAATCCAAACAGGACATCAGAGAAAACACATTAAAACACGATAAACAAAGTAAAAGTATTGCTATATGTATCAAAGAGGAAAGGGACAAACATAGTAAAAGGGAAAAAAATTTAAATATGCCTCTTACACCACCGAGATAAACGTTGTTCAAACTACAAAAGGGATCCCATACCTGAAATAGCTTAGGGCACCGTTAAATCTAAATCTGGCCCTGGGTAGATGGACCTCT
Organism: Uloborus diversus; assembly: GCF_026930045.1. Classification (NCBI taxonomy): domain Eukaryota; kingdom Metazoa; phylum Arthropoda; class Arachnida; order Araneae; family Uloboridae; genus Uloborus; species Uloborus diversus. The sequence goes on from NC_072734.1 coordinate 76,222,562, forward strand.
CCTCTGTCTTGGGGCAACAGATAGTACTAGTAGCCCTAGTAGGTGTACAGCATGATTTTAAAAAAAAATCGTGAAAGCTTATCTAGTATTTTAAACGCGATTTACTCGAAACTTTAAAACTAATAGTACCAAAAGCCAATGTGAGCAAGTAACAATGCATTGTCTTTTCTCTTCCCGCGCTCTTTCTCTATGCCAACTGCTGTCATTGATTTGTCGAATCAAAAACAATTTTTGCTGTGCAATATCTTAATTTTCGAAAGAGTATATAACTTTTAAAAAGATTTGTTTGCCTGTTTCTGTCCTGATATTTTTGTAGCTCCAACTACATCTTATAAGACTCTCAAAAAGCAGAATTTTATATCTACTTTTCAAAATCTCCCCCCCGGGCCCCCTACAATAGGGAATATTCTGTACTCCACTTAAAGGGGAGTCCTCTCTTAATAAACTTTAAATAAATCCCTTTGCTTCTCACTTTCTCATATAATCCTTTAGATATCCTTTATTTAAAAAAAAAATAATTTTAGATTCTTGGCAGTCTTTATTACAAAAATTGACTATCAGCAACAGGTTCTGGGTCCAGCTAGACTGATCCTAGTCAGTTAATCAATTCCCAATGAAGATCAAGATACCTCTTAAAACTATTCACCGAAGTGCAACCAACAGCTGCTACTGGAAAACTATTCCAAACGCCTCTGTTGAAGCAGTAATTTTCTTTTTTAGAGTGTTTTAGAGGGTAATTTATTCTCAATGCTATGAATAAATGTTTACTGATTACAAGCATAAACCAGGGGTGATAAATAATACATGACGCAGGCAAATACATTTGAACATTTTAGTTCCTACATGTTAATATTTTTAAGTTACTTTAGTGAGAAGGAAAACTTTGAATGAGGAATAAAAATTTGAACAATATTTACGTGTTCTTTGCATTGGCCAGGACCTTTTTATAAAGACATTTTTGCTTTTCATCTTGTTGTAAAAATCCTCACAAGTTAATCCGATATTAATGTCACAGGTTAAAGTTACAAATCTGTACCTCAGAGCCAGACTAACGTTAGTCACATAAACCCTACTTTACAGGAGATAGGAAAAACATTTGTCTGGCGCATGAAAAGAATAGCCCTTTTTTTTTTTAAGTGAAAACTTCTTTTGCGCGTTGAGCATTTTTGAGTTCGGGGTTTCGTTCGGGACACCTGAAGATCGTCACTTCACCAACATTTGAAATACAGCGCATGTGCGGCTTCTCTCTGCTCCTTTACGTGCGATTTTTTCGTTAAGATTACGAGGCTCAGTGGCGCGATCGACAGCACATCAGTTTCAAGAACCGACTTCCACCTCCAGCTCAGTCACTTCCTATGCTGTGCTGATGAGTGCTAATAAGCATGAAACTCCAGTCCTCGGGTGGAATTGACTGAGCTCGCACTGTATTTCATGTATTTCTGCCTTAGCCCTGGCTATCGGGCGGTAATTCACTGAACACCCATCGTGAGTTCGATCCTCACTCTTAAATAATATTTCTGAAGTGAAAATTTCCTTAGGCGCGCTGGGTATTTGTTGAAATGAGAAAAAACAATGTTTCTGATTTCGGTGAAGCATTGTGTTTGCCATTGCCACTCTCGAAAATGGACAGCTAATTGCAGTGGTTGCGGTTCATATTTCACCGGATAAGTTTTCAAGCGCAGTATGAGAATTTCTGTTGGAAAATTAATTCTAAAGACGCTTTTGCATTGCTTCAAGATGATTTTGAGTGATGATTTCAACATCAACTTTGCGGTTGATAAAAATCTACCATAAATTGAATTTTTAAATGGAGAATTTAGTTTAACGGTGTCTAATGATTGCAATTTTAGCATAACGAGATATGAAACTGCAGTTGTTGCAATCTTTAAAAAGTAGTTAAAAAATTTCAAATCAGTTTTTTTATTTCCTACTTTAGTTACCATAAATCTTTTGCATCAGTTTTTGAATATAATGATGATGATGATCAGGTGGGAGGGGGGGGAATCATGATATTGAATATGAATAATATCTGGTGGGGGAAAGTGGTCATAATTTAAATAAATGGCTATAGCTTGGAATAAAATGTTCGAATGAGTGTGAAAATTTTATTTTACTGTATTGCAGTTAGAAACAATAATTTGAATACAAAATTTTATAACTGGCAAAATTTTATTTGGTAAAAGAAATATTTTGTGCGAATAGGAAAATTTTAAAAATCTAAACACCTCTTTTAACTTCCTTGGGAAATTTTGTTTGTTAGAATTATGAATAAAGTGACTGCGCAGGATGCTTCCTACATGTCCCAAGAACTCTTACTCGTTAGCAGTTAGCTGAATCTATTTTGAACAATTTTTTAGAAACATTTTAGTAAGATGGGGTAAAGTGGTCATAATATTAGGCTTAAACGAATATTATTCTTCTAAAGTCACATAATCCGTAAGTATAAGGCAGATATGAATTAAATATTAATTTCACTTAATATGCACTGTTTTTACAGTAAACTGGGTTAAATAAACGATTATATATGCGTATGCTAACGCATATACTCGTGTAGGCACGTATACATACGTATTCACATAAATGCACCAGTATTTTTTATATTTGTAGATACATTCGACCATACACGTATATACCCGCTTATACTCGTATATATACGAACACTTATAGGCTCAGGTAGACACGTATTGGGTTGTTCGGAAAGTAATTTCGTTTTTTCCCGTCAGAGGACTTAATTACGTTTTTTCGAAACCAACTTCACACTTAAGCCGCATAACCATTATATGTCTTGAGAGCTGATATTGCAAGGCTTGTGTGTGAAAAAGTTCTATTAATTCTACGCAGTAGTTTTTGGTTGGTGCCCTTTTAAATATGGAGAGCAATAAGCAGCATTTTCGTCATATTTTACTTTTTTACTTCAGAAAAGGTAAAAATGCTGTCCAAGCGAGAAAAAAATTGACGGATGTGTATGGAGAAGGCGTGTTAACAGTACGCCAGTGCCAGAACTGGTTTGCAAAATTTCGATCCGGCAATTTTGATGTCGAAGATGCACCACGGTCTGGAAGGCCGGTCGAAGCTGACAAAGATGCGATAAAGGCATTAGTTGATGCAAATCGGCGAATAACCACACGAGAGATCGGTGAGAGATTAAATTTGTCGAATTCGACTGTTTATGGCCATTTGAAAGGCATGGGCTTAACCTCGAAGCTCGATGTGTGGGTGCCCCATGTCCTTACGGAGCCTCACACAAGTTTGGTCACTCGCCAAAAACTTTTACAGCTTGAATGGGACGTACTGCAACATCCACCATATTCTCCAGATCTGTCGCCTTCCGACTACTATTTGTTCCGGTCCCTGCAAAATTTTTTGGATGGCAAAACCTTTACCTCAAATAAAGATGTCAAAAACGACCTGAACCAGTTTTTTGCCAGCAAGGACCAAAACTTTTATGAGAGGAGAATTATGTTACTGCCAGAAAGATGGCAAAAGGTGTTGGACCAGAATGGCCAATATATAATTTAATAAAATATTTATTCATTATACGAAAACTGTCTTTCATGTTCCCCAAAAAAAACGAAATGACTTTCCGAACAACCCAATATATACACGTGCTTACTCGAGTAGACACTTACATACAAGCATATGATATACATGCACACAGGATGCGTTTAAACTCTTGTGAAAATTACTAAACGGTGTTAGATGGGAGGATAAGAAGCAAGAATCATAAGAAACATATGGTCGAAACTCAACTTTGATGCGCTACATGCATGCAAAGCCAGAAACTGGTGTATGCAAAACACAGGTCACAAATTTATTGCACAAAGAATTTTTCACAGCATTTTAGGTCTTAAGAAAGTTTTAAAGCAATGGATGAAATTAGCGGCCGGCAGCTATAATACATGCGTCGCAATCACTCTGTTGCAATTAAGGGACTTTTGGAAAACTTTCATCAGTCGCTGTGCCTTTGTTGCGATGCGTATATTAGAGTCACTGCAGGCCGTAACTTTTAACAACTGCTTTAAATATTTCTTAAAAACTAAAATGTTTGGTAAAATCATCTTTGTTTAACAAATTTGTGACTTGTTTCGCATCCATGAGTTTCTGGCTTTGTGTGCATGTAGCGCATCAACGACCATAAGTTAGTTATGATTCGTTGCTTCTTATCCTCCCCTTTCACACCACTTAGACTTTTTCCCAAGAGCTTGGATTCACTCTGTAGGCATACATGTATATTAGCGGATATACTCGTGGATACATGCATGTACTTGTGTATATACGTAAATGTACGTATATGCGTCCAGACAAGTATATAATCGTGGTTACACGTTAACATACGTATGTACTCGTGCTTCCATATATATATATATATATACTTATATAGTATGCGTATATACGTCTACTATACACGTATATTCTCATTATGCACGCATATACTCAAGATACAAGTGCATACACGCAATTGATGTTCTTTTATAAACGTATATACTCGCATATACACGTGACATGTATATACTTGCGTAGACATGTATACACTTCTGTAGGTAATCACATATATATGCTTATGTACTCGTGTACACACGTGAACTTGAACAGGCACGTGCATACATGTATCTAATATATACATGTATGTACTCATATATGAACATGTTTACTCATGTTTACACGACACGTATATACCCTTGTATACCCGTATATACTCGTGTATACCCGCATATACTCGTGCATATACTTTTAACTATAAAAAAACGGAAATATATAAATATTAGGGTTATTTGTAATGGTTTTGCAGCTATTTTTAACTATGACAACTTTACCCCATGCTAGACCACTTTACCCCACCCCATGGGGTAAAGTGGTCATAAATACAAAGAGAAATGAAAGTATTATAAAACTACTTAAATCAATATTTTTTCCCTGAAATTTAATGCACCGTGTTTTTTAGTAATGCAATGTAAATAACAACAAAAAAAGTTGAAGTGTTTAAAGAATTTATTGTATTTATTATCCGCCTAAGTTGAAAATCTACGATTTTATGACCACTTTACCCCACCAGACTCTATAAATTTGAAAAAGAAAAAAAAATGGATTTTTTTTATTTAAATCTGATTTTTTTTTTTAATGCACCCCAAATTATCTAGCATGCCTCAAAATTCGAATTTCCCGGCATGCTGGTCAATCTCATGGCATATCGACTAAAGAGGGGTAATACAGTAAATTGATTACGTGGAAAATTCAGTATGAGTATTGTTTACTATTATGCATCGAAAACTGTATAACACAAACAAAGAATTTATTTACAAATATTTCCTGTATTTGCATCAATATTTACTTTATAAACGAACTGAAATAGACCAACCAAAATGTATATAATTGATGCTCAGATTGCTGATAAACGTAAAAACTAGACTGTAACTGATATTTTGATTCTACAAATTATAAAATTTTAATTTTTGAATCTACAATTAGTTTTAAATGAAAATTAATGGCACCACACACTCATACACGCGCGTTCGCAAAAGCACACCAAATTTATTTTGTAGTTTTAAGTTTTCACTTCTGTCGGATGTAGAAAATTATGTTTGCATAGCTCGGTATGGACTAAGATTCAGTCTGACTCTGAGGTACAGAAATTACTAAGTTATTACTTTAAATAATCCTTTCTAGTTAATTGGTTTTGGACTTTAAGGCATCTGCAATCAAATTTATCTTTTACCGGGACGTGAAGTAAACCGGCCGGGACACCAAAATTTTGTCTGAAAACCGGGATGCCTGGCAAGTGTAGTCTTACCAAACGATTTTTTTTTTTTTTTTTTTTTTTTTTAAGGTAAAAGAGGTTTCTTTTCTTAGACTTAGGTGAAAGAGATCTTATTGATGAAATCCAACGTTCAATTGGCTTGGCTACTTGCTGCAATGCACTGTTAACTTAACTTCCAAGTCTTGGCTGATTAAGACATGTAGGTCAACCACTGTTTTTTTTTTTTTTGCTTAAGATGCATTCTTGTGAATACATGGTAGGATCCAAAAGTAATGAACCTAACATTATACTGACGCATGCGCACCCTGCAGCTCGCTCTGCTTGACAGCGACGGTGGTGGGGGTTGTTGGCTTCATAGCGCAACACGGGTAAGCTGCCTCCCAGCTTTCGAAGTGGTACCATCGGCTTTAACAGTAACCCCTATACGGGGGTGCGTGACACGGCGATATGGAAAGTTCGTCAGAGCAACGCATCGCGATCACATTTTGCTTCTGGTTTTCTTCCCAAATGTTCACAATGCTTCAACAGGCGTTCGGGACTGAGTGTCTGTCCTATTCACAAGCAGAAAAGTGGCAGGCCTTTCGTAAGGCTGGGAATTGGTGACTGACCAACCCCAGTCTGGACGCTTATCTTCTGCCCGCACTAACGTAAATGTGCAAGTAGTGTGTGAATTTTTTAACACGAACTGGCGTTTGAGTCTCTACAAAGTAGCAAAAGCCCTGGACTTATCAGAGATAACGGTGCAACGCACTGTTACAAAGGAGTTGCACACATGGAAAGTCTGCGCGAAACTTGTGCTGGGAGTTCTGACTAAAGAAAAGTCCGAGTCAACGTTTCCGTGGGGCCCCAGCCTTCCTGCATTCCGGGCTTGTCGCCTTCTGACTTCTAAATCCAAAAAAATAAAACGACATATAAAATCTAAAGATTATTTTGAAAGTCCTTATTATTCCAGTAATGTTTTCAACGCACTGCTTTCAGCTGTGCGTCTCTCAGCTAAAAACAGGAGTACTATCAAAGACTTAACTATGTGAAACATTTACCCAGTTTCATAGTTTGTTTCGTGCCATAATTTTTGGTACAGAGTACTTTAAGAGACTCCGGTTCTAACAAGGGTTCCTTTAAGGAGGGGATGGGAAGATGTCTAAGATTGCGTCACTAAGGCGACTGTTTTTTTTTTTTTTTTTTTTGAGGTGCTTAGTCATGGGCACAACTCTTAATTATATTGAAACACAGTAAAATACATCCCCACATATGTGTAATTAAATCAATTTCTCGAACTCAGAGCAGGAAAGGGGGGGGGATGTCTCCTCCGTTTTTGAAGCGATAACTTCTTTTGGGAGGGCAAACCGATTTGTGACATAACGCGCGTAACGGCACAACTCTCGTCTGGCATTCCTTTCGTTCGCGCATACGACAGAAGCGCGGGGAAATTCCGTTTCTTTACTCATTGGGTCAGCTTTAAGCGTTAAGTGATAGTAGAAAAAGTAATGAAACTAACAGGAGATGGATGATCGTCGCAACATCTCCTAACGAAAGGTGAGTTTAATAATACAATATAATACCAATAACATTGTAAACAATATATATTCAAAACAGCATTTAATCTTTAAAATTATTTTCAAAACAAAAACATTTTTGCGATTAGTTATACTAAAAATAACTCGCTTCATTTAGGGTTTTGAACCATGATAAGGTTTACATATTTTTAACGAACTTCATCCCCGCAGACTCCGCAATGCGGGGATTGGGTTATGGAGGACGGCCGAGAAAACAAAAATAATAAATAAACATTTAACTTGTTCATCATACAATAAAATCTAAAATGTTTCGTACGTTTGAGTGTTTTTTCTGATAAACGAAATATTTAGAAACGATGCGTCATTTAATCTATTGTTTTTGCACCGATGTTGTTTTTCAATTACTTGTCAAAGCCTTAATGCTCATAGTCTCGATCTTATTGATTCGGTCTCTCAATGCTGTAACATTCTTTTATTATATGAAACATGGCGTGAAAATGATGATACTAAAATTATTCCATCTTTTAAACGTATTGTTCAACTAAAGCATCAAAATATAAGAGCAGGAGGCGTAGCAGTTTATCAGAATGATCTTGATTGCATAAATATTGTCACTCTAAATATATGATTACATGTTAATAATGCTACAAGCTTTAATACGGCTACACAAAACGATATTGGTGAAATGTGTATAGTGGAATGTCTCAATGAAGCAAAGCAACAAATTACTATTGCCAACATATATATATATCTCCAAACAAAAGTATTTCAAGTATTATTCAATTTATTCATAAACAGCTTTTAAATTATACACAAAAAGGTCCTGCTTTAGTTAATGAAGATTATTATACAATTCCTTTAATTTTAACCGGAGATTTTAATGTTGATTTTGCTTCTGATCGAGCTAAAAATTTAGTATCGTTTCCACAATTCAAATTACAACTACAAATGATTAATAAGCCAGAAGCCAATACAAATCTGGGAACTGTATACTTGATGCAGTCTTTGCAAGATTTTTAGCTAACATAATGCAAAGATTTCGTGGCTTTTTTAGCTACCATAAGCCAATTGGTAGCCAATTGGTAGCCATTTTCATAGGATTAAATAATGATAATAATTTAATCCTATGAAAGTTATCACTTCTGCCGAGCGTCCCATGACGCACTTTTTTTTAAAAGTATTATTTCCGTTCGTTTTGTGCTTATGTTGTTGTGTGTTTTGACAGGTTTTTGAAGCTGAAATGAGTTATACTTGAAACTGTGGCATGGGTCATTCGATGACCCGCGACACATAGCACCCCGGCAAGGAAAGGGACTCAACTCCTAATTTTGGAAAAACGTTCGAACCATTGATTTAAATTCTAAATATAATGCTCTTCCTTGCAACAAAACTCACAAAGTTAGCTTACAGTACCGTTGCGCGGTGGCGTAAAAATGATAATAAACAACAGTGACACATTATTAAAATTTCATAATTTGAAGAAAATTTTTCGAACTTTAAGTACGCATTATTAATTTAGACATGCAAAATTAACCAGTAATCATCACATCAAGACCTTAATTTTCTCACATTCTGTTACCCCCCCCCCTCCCCATATTTTTAACTGATGTTTACAAGAGAAATTAATTTTAAATAAAAACCAAAACATGAATTTTGCACCAAAAAACTGCACGAATTCGAAATATATACAGTATAATCTCGATTTAAGATTGCCAAGGAACAGGAAAAAGTTATCGTTAGATCAAGGAAATCGTTAAATCGAGGAGCAGAAACATTCAATGCAATCAAAGCCGGACCAGTGAAATGTATCCTTAAATTGAGGAAATCGTTAAATCGGATACTGTTAAATCGAAGTTATACTATATTTTGTGTTTTGTTCTAAAAACCTTAGAATGGAGGGAAAAGCCAATATCAGTAAAAAGAGAAAAATGAATTCTCTGTTCACGTTATTAAATGATTGATTACTTAGGCGCTCCGACTCAGTAAATTTAAAGCGCTTTATCTTTCGTTAGCTAGAGCCGCTATCTAGATCAGCTTAAGTTTAGCCATTTTGGATCGGATTTTTCATTGTTGCACTCATAGGGTTACTACAGCAAAGTTTCGGATTTCGCCAAATCGGTCAAAAATAATATTTTATTTAACAAACAATTCATGTGCCGCTAATAATTACTCACAGTGAAAAATCACCAAACGTGATAACTCGCCAGAAAGACAACCACTTAAACATGCGCTCCGATCCCAAAAAGGGCTAATCTTCAGCTGATGCGTCGGCTCGTATATATAGGGGCCTTATCGTTAGATAGATGAGAGCTGCTTGCAACTCAAATTTCCCAAACTTCCTGTGATCGGATTCTTTCAAAATTTGGTATTCGAACTGATACTCGATGACAATGCAATATTCGTTAATATAATTCATTAACCAGTAAGTTGCCGAGCCGCTTTGTATAGTGGTGAGAGAAGTGTGATAGTGAGGTCCCAGGTTCGAATCATGACTTGTGCATGGATGTACTTTCTCTCTCCTGTCCTTTGTCATTTTTTTTTTTTTTTGAGTGCATGTGTTGTGCTGTGAATGGTTGGCTACCCTATAAACGGGTCCTTATTGCATGCGTGTACTGTGGAAGTCGGACTTCACACCTAGTTATAGTTGGAAAAAGTGAATCTGCGTACTCCAAATTGTGCCAGCCTAGCAGCACAAAACAACAACCATTAATTTTAGTCAATATTTTTGCATAAACCCTCTTTTGGGAACGAAAAAAAGCTCGCAGGAATTAGAATTAGATATCCATCGAAACCCCTGATTTTTCTACTGCGGATTAAATTTTTTTCAATGTTCCAAGGAAATTAGAACGTGTATTAAAATTGTTTTTAACAAATTTCATGCTAAAATGTAGGTGAATAAAAAGTTCATTTTTGATCACGGTCACTGTTGAACAATGCTTATATTAAATGTATCTCAGATTTTTTAAGCAATATAAATATTACGGTGGGTGACATGAAAAAAAAAGTTACTGATTTTATTTAATGAAAAGTAATTAAAACAAATTGACTTTCTTAAAACGTACATTTCATGTTTTTTATACAAAAGATTGTTAACCAAAAGTATCATTTAAAAACTAGACTTTTTCCGGATCTCGTTCTTTGTCAACCTTCCATAACTTTGATGAAGAGTTGTATTAAAAAATCACACACACATATATTTCAATTCGTGAAGTTTCATTTTAACAAACATAAAACTATTTCAAAAATATTGTAAACACTGACAATCTTCCTTTTTCATAGCTATGTTATAGACTATTTTAATATCACCCCTTCCCTTTATCCAGCCCCCCCCCCCTCCCTTTTTGAAGTGATAATTTCTTATGGGAGGGTAAACCGATTTGTGACATAACGCGCATAACGGCGCAACTCTCGTCTCGCATTTCTTTCGTTCGCGCATACGACAGAAGCGCGCATGATCGGGGAAATTATGTTTATTGACTCATTGGGTCAGCTTTAAGCGTTAAGTGATAGTAGAAAAAGTAATGAAACTAACAGAAGATGGATGATCGTCGCAACATCTCCTAAAGAAAGGTGAGTTTAATAATACAATATAATACCAATAACATTGTAAACAATATATATTCAAAACAGCATTTAATCTTTAAATTTATTTTCAAAACAAAAACATTTTTGCGATTAGTTATACTAAAAATATCTCGCTTCATTTAGGGTTTTGAACTATGAAAAGGTGTACATAATTAGAACAAACTGCCGTATTACCCCGTATTTGCCGGCATGCCGCGAAACATGAGGGTCACCAGATTTTCAACAACCCTTTCCTGGTCCTTTCCGGCATGCCGGAAAAAACAAGGTTAAAGGAATCATAACGGAGATTTTAATGTTAATTTTGCTTCTGATCGAGCTAAAAATTTAGTATCGTTTTTACAATCCAAATTACAATTACAAATGATTAATAAGCCAGAAGAAGCCACTGGGTCATTTCATGCGAAATGAGCAAATCAGCTGTGGCTGACATATCACAGATTTAAATGAAAATTTTTATTTAGGTAAACCATGCATACCTATGAGGAAATGCAAAGTATGGAAGTTTAAAAACTGTTTGTTGCTTTGTTATTGACAATAGAAGTTGATGCTTACGCTAAGCCTAAATTTTCGGAGTTCATTACTGCCAGTTTGTGACTCAATAACTCCATAAGTTATAAACGTACACTTAAAAAATAAATATTTCCGGATTCTATAAACAAATCTCTATTGGGAAAAAGCAAAGTAAAATTTATTCGGATCTTTTTTTGAATCTGAGATATTAACAAATATTGAAATTTTGCCAATTTACTTCAGATTTCAAATCACTCTTCTAGGTCTTTTAATGAAAAAAATAACAGTAAAAATGATTCAGATTGAAAAACTATCTATAAGTAACTAACTGCTCTAATTTAATAACTGTTTATGAATTTATTGGTGACGAAATTGTACTTAAAAAAATCGAAAATTTCCAAAAAATTCATTTTTTCCTCTATTTCAGATGTTTTTTGAAAATGAGGGACTGCTCTAAATTTACTCAATTTTTTTTACATAATATATTGAAGTGTCTTTTAGATGCTACTAAATTTTAATCATTGGTAATCAGCGTATTTTTGTTACTAGAGTAACTTGAACTAAGGTTAAAATTTCATTAGTTACTTCTTTTGATTTTGTAAGTTTAGCAAAACTAACCATTTCTTTCGTGTTTCATTTTCTCAAAAGCATGTTTATGAAGTATTTGCTAAAATGTTAATTTTTTTAAAAATCGAAATAAATGTTAGATATACTTGCTTTTGCATCGTTTAGTCGTTTATCTAGTGTTCTGAATTCTCGTAATTTCACATAAGAGTCAATCCATACAGGTTCCATACAGTATAAACTATTCATTCATGTTCAAATAGTTCTAAGTTATAAAATTAAAATAATTATATTGAAAATTACAATATGTTTTTTCAGTATAATGTATTATATAGGGCACAATATATGTAATTTACGAAGGTGCAATGAAGTTTTCACACTTTTTACTTCGGTTTTAGTGTGTGAATTGACTAGCAAAATTGCTCAATTTCAAAGACCTTTATCTTTTTTACAAACCAAATACAAAAAACAATATGTATATCATGCATAGTACTTGAATGGAATATTCAATTGGCCACGAAATTTTATTTTTAATTCCATCCCCTTTTGGTTTACAAGAGTCTAAAAATGTCATTTTTGTCATTTTTCCGATTTTTGAGGGGCTGTAATCTATAAAGGGTGCACAAACACACAGCAACAGTTAAAAATTCTTTTTAGCATGGTTCCAGTGATTACTTTTTGCCGTATTTCATTTTGTGTTTCCTTCCCCTACGCGAGTTATCTCCCTTTGAAATGAGTAAAATTTTTACATTAGACCCTGAACTTTAACCTGTTGCCGTTATTTTAATTATTAACTTACAGCTACGTAACTCAGCATGTAAGACTATCAATTTATGCACTTTAACATCAAAGCGTTAAAGTAATTGTCATAAATGTAATTCAAATAGATTTTGGCTAAAATGCAAAGATCTAAAAGTACCATTTTTGACTACGACAAACCACTTTTGATGACCTCTAAAAAATCAAAGGTCCAGTTGAGAGAAAAAATAAAAGTGGTTTTAAACATTTTTCATATCCAGCTTTTAGGGATATGAATTTCAAAAAAATTGAAAATGGTTGAGCGCACAAATCCATCGAACCTGTATGGATTGACCGATAAAACACAAAGAAAATGCTATTTTTCTGAATTTTATTTTACGTTTGGAAACCAAAAACCAATTTCGAGTTTCTTCAAGCAAATAGTAGAAACACAGCTCTATATTCTTGTAAAATTTTGAAGTTGTCTGAATTTTCCCTCATTTGAATTTTTGTGTGTATGTGAAAGGGAAAATCATGATTTTACAAAATCGTACTAAGTTTAAAACTGATTTTGAAGACAAAGGAGTTAAAATACAACTTCAAAAGTAAGGTATTTCTTTTATGATACTTTAGCACATTATTGGGTATTAATTTCATCAAAGCTAATGCATTCCTTAAAGATTGAGATTAAAAAATAAAATGCTTAATTATGAGAAAATTGAAATATTTTCAGTTTTTGAAACTCGGTTAAAAAATAACTATAATAACTTTGAAAATTTTACTGACATCAGATTAATTACCCTGCTCTATAAATTGCAACAACATATAGCTTTTATGTTTTCATTACATAGTTAATAAGATACAAACCTTCAAAAATACAACATTTAGCATTTATGAGAATGCTGTTCAATTTGACCAATTTTCAATCGCATGTAACTATTCAAATAAAAAATTTTAAGCAAAAATATTTTAGATATTTTTATATAGGCATAAAAGGAACCTGTATACCAAATTTCAAAAAAGTCTGTTACCATGCGGCCACCACTTTTTTGCGAATTTTGCTCATTTCGTATGGAATGACCCCACTACAAGTCACGGAACTGTACTTGATGCAGTCTTTGCAAGATTTTTAGATAACATACAATGCCAAAATTTTGTTGCTTATTATAGCTACCATAAGTTAATTGTTACTTTCATACAAATAATTAATGATAATAATTTAATCCTATAAAAGTTATCACTTCTGCCGAGCGTCCCGTGACGCACTTTTTCTTTTTTTTTTTGAATCCTTAATGTTTTGTTCGGAGTATTGTTTCACTTAAAAGTTATTTTGCACTGGCTTAAAGTTTTTAGTATAAAATTGTCATACAAATTTAAATGAATATCGAAATAAAAGTAAATGCTCATAAACTAACTCCCTCTCTTCTCTCAATTAAAATTGTCAAATTGTGATCACAGTTAAATAAAGCAAGAAGAATTTACTAACTTTGAAGATGAGTTCGTGGAACGAGGAAATGTTCGAAAACTCGACAATAACGATAGAAATCATTATCAACCATTAGGTTACCCAGTTTTAAATTTACCTTAATTTTTTTCCCTTTTTCTCTCTTTTATCTGCTCCATCAAATGTCCCTCGCTCCAACTGCTCCCGAAATCGATCGTTTCCCCATCGACGTATGACCAGCGTCATTATGACGTAGCGTTGACGTCACGACGGTCGGCCACCCAATCCTGTGGTCTCCTCCACTAGGGCCTAGCAGCTCGTTAAAACCGAGAGCATTCTTGCGAAGTAACAGGGCTAGATTTCGGGTTTGGGAGTGAGGTCACGTAATGCGTTGACGTCACTGAATATTGAATTTAAAGTTTCGAACAAAATGTAAAAAAGCTGATGACGTGGATTTTTCTAACAAAATGTTTTCCCGCCCGATAAAACTTTTTGTGAGAGCTTATGATTAACTTCGACCAGTTTTTATGTGCTTGGTGGAATTCAAAATCGAATTTTGAAATTCCGCTGTTTTTTTTTCTTTCTTTTTTATTTGTTTGTTTTCTTTTAGAAAATATCTCAACAAAAGTAATCACGTCAGGATAATGTAGAAAAAAAAAAGTGCGTCACTGGACGCTCCGCAGAAGTGATAACTTTTATAGGATTAAATTATTATCATTAATTAATCCTATGAAAGTAACAATTGGCTTATGGTAGCTATAATAAGCAACAAAAGTTTTGCATTGTATGTTATCTAAAAATCTATCTTATGAATAAATTGAATAATACTTGAAATACTTTTGTTTGCAGATATATATATGTTGGCAATAGTAGTTTGTTGCTTTGCTTCATTGAGACATTCCACTATACACATTTCACCAATATCGTTTTGTGTAGCCGTATTAAAGCTTGTAGCATTATTAACATGTAATTCTATATTTGGAGTAACAATATTTATGCAATCAAGATCATTCTGATAAACTGCTACGCCTCCTGCTCTTATATTTTGATGCTTTAGTTGAACAATACGTTTAAAAGATGGAATAATTTTAGTATCATTATTTTTAAGCCATGTTTCACATAATAAAAGAATATTACAGCGTTGAGAGACCGAATCAATAAGATCGAGACTATGAGCATTAAGGCCTGACAATTGATTGAAAAAAAAGTGATATTCCTCTTTTATTTAAAATGAACTGTCGCGTCGGTGCAAAAACAATAGATTAAATGACGCGTCGTTTCTAAATGTTTCGTTTATCAGAAAAAACACTCAAACTTACGAAACATTTTAGATTTTACACTATGATGACAGGGCCGGATTTAGCTTTTGAACAGCTCCGTGCAAAAGTGAAAAATTGCGTCCCTTTTGAACTGCATGTATAAAGAACCCCTCCTCCCCCAAATAAATAAATAAATAAATACATGCTGCTTTTTAAATTTTTTTAGCAAATGCACAAAATGTGTCAAAGTAACTTGGTAATAATTAATGTAAATATTAATAATAAGTTTCATTAAAAGTACTTCATTTTGTAAAACAAACGGATTACTGCATTAAATCTGTTGATTTCAAAAACAGCTAAACAGTTACAGAACTAATTCTCGGTTCATAAGCCAGCGAATTGAGAAAGCACGGATCTAGCGTCTGATTTAAGATGGAGCACTACACTGTAAAAAAAATCCGAAACGTTACTGAGTATTTCCGTGTAACGTTTCAGGATTTCAATGGTTTTTATCCACTTCCGGGAAATATCAAGTATCAATGTCAAAAAGTTTCCTGAATTGCTACAAGTTGTCTGAGTGCAGACTTCTCTCTGTTGAAAAAAATATTTTTAGTTCCCAGTTTAAAGATTAACTGATAGTATTTATAAGGTGTATCGGCTTCGGTTCAGCTACGGCCTGTCCATGATTGTTAAACTCCCAAAGGGAGTGGGTAAGTATGGACTACATAGCTTTGCAAGAATTGCAATCAAGTGAGATGCTTGATACGTACTTGCAATACTGCTTTTGGAACGGTTTTGATAAACCACGAGGGTGCCAAGCTGTTATGCTATATCTACTTAAGATTCTTCCATTGTTACAGAGACACGACTGGCTTTAAACGAAAATATTTCTGGATTTTTCAGGAAGGTTCCTGAAGTTCAGCGGAAAACGTTCCTGGTTTTTGCAAGATATGTTACTGGCAGAAATTGGGCACATCAGCTGCCCATTGTTTTCCAGGAACGTTTCTGAATCGTTTTTACAGTGTGGAATATGAGCATACAAATGAGGAGACTTGTGTTGTCTATGTGGAATCTAGAATTATATGCTTATGTGTTGCATGCATATTACAAATCTTCTTTCTATGTGAAAAAAAAAATAAATTGATAGATAATATAGTTTAAATTTTGAGATCTTGAAACCAGTTATGTTTTTCGCAATCCCGAATAGCGATAGGACCCTACTCGTTGGGTTTCTTGTTTCTACTAATGGCTTTTATCGCAACTATAATTTTAATTCAAAACATTAAAATTTAAATAAGTGCCAGAGGCCGGATGCTGGATTTTATGTGCTGCGTGTTGGATACCGTTTTTGCATTAAAAAGATTATGTAAAGTCGAGAAGGTCGTTGATAAATAACTTGACTCCTATGCTCGTGGACGTCGGCATTATAAGCATAGAAAAATAAAATCAAAGGACGGACGTCGTTCAACGCTGAAGTAAAAACAATAAGTAATTCGTGATAATTTATATAGATTTTTTTTAAAAAAAAGCAATATAAACATTGCGTTATGGGTAAATTTGGAGCATAAATTGGGGTCCAGGGGTTACACCCTGGAAAATTTCCTAATTTATAGTACTAAAAACTCTATTTTAGACTTAATGATATTAGGAAGAGAAGGAATGTTAACGGGGACTTTACTTCAGATTTTTTCAAAATTGAAGGCTCAGAACGGCAGAACGAAATTTTAAGCAATTCGAAATTTTAGTTCTTTGAACGAAATTTAAAAAAGGGAAGGGAAGAAGAGATTGTTTGAATGTCTAGGCAGGAAAATGTTCCAAAAAATAAATAAAAATAAAAATAAATAAAACTTGCAGTTGTTAGCAATCTTTCTTTTTTTATTCTGTACTAATGGGCATTCTTTATTGTAACACAGCTATCGGCAGATGCCATGAGAATATCGACGCCGAGTTTTCTTATCAAATGAAGGTTCTAGGGCTCTTATGATGCGAAACTGAGCTAGGAATTTAATTTTTCCGAGAGTACTTCAAGCCAAGCGAATAATCGAGGGATCTTTTACATGACGCATAATCATAGGGCCCTGTCGCTGTCTAGTTTCTGCATCTTCAAAACCCACCGATTGGAGCCCGGTTTGAGCTTGCGTCTTCTGGCGTTAGATGCAACACCTAACCACTACACCACTCGGTGGCGGGCAAAACCTTTGTTGAAGTAAAGGAACGGGATGGTGTCTGGGATCATCCACCATACAGTTTTCGTCCAAAGTACGAAATTGTAGGTCATCTTTGTTTGTCCTAAGAGAAAAAAGGAATGGGATTGGACAATTTTCCATAGAAAATTGTCGGAAGTTTAATTTCCATAATTGCAGTTCTAGACAATCTTCAAAATGTGTGGATGAGGAGAGTTAAGAGGCTCTCCCCTCAGAATTTTTTCGAATCAGAAATCGTTTAAACAATATTTGATCTTTAATGATGGGTTGGGAAGGTTTGGAAATGCTTCCGCGGAAACTTTTCAAAATTGAAATCATAACTACACAATTGTAAGCAATTTTTTGATGGTGTTTTGGGAAGGGATGAGATTTAGCTCACCATCTCGGAAATTTTTCAAAATTAAAATTCTGAAAACGCAATTGTGGACAATCTTCGATGATATCATAGGGATCAGGTTTTTACCGCTTTCCCTTAGAACTCTTTCGAAATTAGAGCACTAAAAAAGCAAATATTAAAATTTTTAATTTTCACCCTTCCCTTGCATTTTAATATGTTTGAATTCAAACGCCTAAAGCCCCAGTCAAATATTTCATAGCTTTGCACTGAGGTGTTTTCATTTATTTATTATTTTATTTTATTTTTGACTTTTGTGTAAAACTATAGTTTTTTTTCCATTTTATTTTATTTTAAATATGGTGTCTCTGGAATCTTCTGCAGAATCTTCATTGTAAGGAGGGAAAAATGAAAGTAAGAAAAACAGAAAGAAAAAAAGCATTAGCTTCCCGGAAGCTATCTTGTTTATTTATAAATTAATACATTTTTTAGTCTAAAGCTTGCCACGAGTTTCTGTAATGCACTGATTTAAGCAGTTATAAAAGATAGAAGCACTTATTTTCGCATGGCCTTAATTTTCGTGATTTTCGTGACATCGTTCGTAATTACGAAAATGGAAACCTCTCGAACACTTTTTTTCGTCGGATTTTCAACTTTCGGTACATACAAAGTTCGCGAATTTTTCAGCTCGTAAAATCACCGTTATCTTCATTTTTGCGAAAATTAACGGTTCGCGAAAATCAATCCCTTTACAGTTGCGTATTTTCTTTCCTTTTTAAAACGTTCATCTCAGCGGCTCTTAGTTGGTTTAGATGTTTCACGAAATATATTTATTTTTTAATTTGCATTTTCTTCTGAAATCTTAACGAAAAAAAAACTTGTATCATTTTTTTCTTTTCATCTTTAACGCCGTGCAGGGTTTCCCTTCGCTACATTACAAAAATCTATTGGATTGGACTGAGATGTTTATGTTCATTGAGATAAGAGGTCACTGTAATCTCACAAAAAATTCATGATTCCGCAAAATTTGGCTCACGGTTCTGCAAATTCGGAGACATAATTAAAATACTTAAATGCCTAAATGTAACCATTTAGTACATGTAAGTACATATGTGTGCAAGTCCGTATTTTATCATTCTACAAAACTTGGAGCCCCGTTTGGCTATTTGAGAATTTCTCCCCTCTCAAAAGTTTTAACTTGGAGGGCGCCCCTGCTGGTGATGATTCCCCTTCGTTTAAAATGATTTTAAAGTTTCTAATTAGTTAAAGTTAGACAAGAACTAAAACCTTTTACTTTAAACTTGTGCGAACTACGATTCTAGAATAGATAAGGGGATATCGCAGATCGCCTTCATTTGAAGATGGCGCCAGAATGTTTTCCAGGGAACCATTTTTTTTAACCGCTCGGTTGCAATATTTCTCTCATTTTGATTTGGCAATTTTGCGCCCCTCAAATTTTTTTATTCCGTGCAGGGGCACGGAATGACGGAGTATTAGTCCGGCCCTGATGATGAACAAGTTAAATGTTTTTTTTAATTATTTTTGTTTTCTCGACCGTCCCCAACCCCGGCGTTGCGGAGTCTGCGGGGATGAAGTTCGTTTAGAATATGTACACCTTATCATAGTTCAAAACCCTAAATAAAGCAAGATATTTTTAGTATAACTAATCGCAAAAATGTTTTTGTTTTGAAAATAAATTTAAAGATTAAACGCTGTTTTGAATGTATAGTTTACAATGTTATTGGTATTATATTGTATTATTAAACTCACCTTTCGTGAGGAGATTGCGTTATGTTGCGACGTCCATCTTCTGTTAGTTTCATTACTTTTTGAACAAAATTTCCCCGACCATGCGCGCTTCTGTCGTATGCGCGAACGAAAGGAATGCCAGGCGAGAGTTGCGCCGTTACGCGCGTTATGTCACAAATCGGTTTACCCTCCTATAAGAAGTTATCACTTCCAAAACTCATGCACGTCTTTCGGAGTTAGATGAAACCTCTTTGTCAATACTCAGTATGAAATTTAAGAGAAAGTAATCCGAAGAAGATGATTTTAATATCTTTTACCTTGACTCTCTCAACTTTATCACTAGCGCAGCCAGAATTTACTTCCGGGTGAAGGGGACTACAGCAGTCCTTGCACAAGGCGAGAAGGGGGGCAAGCCTATGCATTGCATAGGGACCCGTGGAAGATTGGGGGGAGGGGGGCTCGCGAAGCGGGCCTAAGAAAAAGATAAAATCCCTCCCACCACTTTTTTTTTGAAAACTTTTTACTTTGAAGGAACTCATTCTCCTAGGGATTACAAGGTTTCAATCTTGCGAGTTCGAAGTGAGAAATCCTATTTCTCCTTATCTTCATAGCTTTCTATCGACTCAAAATGACGTTTTTCCCCCCCAGGTTAAAAAAAAAAGCGCTTGCATTTTTAGCGTTTGAAACTTAAAACATAGGCAAACGGCTCAGTTCGATGAAACATTTTAAAATATACATTGATTTGAGTTTTAAGTTGAGTGATACAAAATTAAACTAATTCTAGTGTTGTTTCTAGAGTAAAAACGGTTGCCTAATTTGGGGAAACATTTTGGACGAAGCACTCCTCATCAAATGTCTAAAAGGGGCACTGTCATGTCACTCAGGGGTGCCTACCTAGGGAGGTCAGGCTCATTATTTTTTTGGGGGGGGGAGATGTCCTTTCTTTAAGGGAAATGGGCTCCCCTGTGTCACTGTATTAATTAGAATCAGTGTTGAGTTTACTTATAAGCTAAACAAGCTATAGCTTTAGGTGAACTGTCTGAATGGTTAGGGTGTTGCTTTCTCATTAGTACCTGTTTTCTAAATATTTCCACCATTCTTTTAAAGAATTTTATGCATTGTTTAATCTAGATAATTTTTCAATTGATTCAGCGTTGTGTTTGTCGGTGGGTTGAAGGGATAATCAAAACTAACGAGTAGAAAAATAAAATATACAACCGAAAGTCAATGTGAGCAAGTGATAAACTGTGTGTGTGTCATCGTTTCTCCTCTCTCGCTCTTCCTCTCTGTCGATAAATATCAACGATTTGTTGAACCAAGGGCAATTTTTCTTTTGTATTGCCTTAATTTGCAAAAGAGTGCATAAGTTTTAAAAAATTTATTTTTTGTTCTATTTTTTGCTGATGTTTTAAAGGAGGTCCCTGTATAATTTTCCTGAAAACTCTCCTCGTTCAAGATAAAAAAATAAAAAAAAAAGACAGTGGGGGAAGACATTTTTTAAAAACACATACATTGCTATATCGCTATATGTGACAGAGGAAAAGACACATAGTTGGAAAAAAAACTTCAAAAATGGCCTGTTTTGCAATTAACATAATGTTGTTCGAGTTAACAAAAAGGATCTCCCATACTTAAAATAACTTAGGGCCCCATTAAGTCGAAATCCGGCCCTACGTATACAAGAATCTCTTTTTAATAATTATTACAAAGTTTGGATTAAGAAGAACAAAGCAAAGCAATTTTAACTGAGAAAAAAAAAAAACTTTTAGCTAAAAAAAAAAACTTTTTATAAGACCTATAGATGCACTGATTAGTCGGCAGTGCCAATTGATCGGCCATAATCGGCCACTTTCCCGTTTATTTATAATCGGCTAAATTTTGCCGATCATTCGGCGGAAAAAAAATATTTTTCAAGATAATTTTTTTGAGCTTACCTTCAACAAGCAACTATGATGAATACATTTATGAACAAAAAATTAACTTAATTTGCTGCAAACATCATTTTAGAGCTACAGTATGAGAGTGTGCAGAGTAAAAACAAATAGTTTAGAAAGTGCGTAAAACTGAATGAAATATTAAAGAACAATTCTCACAACTGAAATTTACATGACACTGCAAAGAATAATTAAATTTCAGGACACTTAAATTGGAATGTGAAAATTGTTTATCCCCATACCCCTCCCCTCCCCTACACTTTTCATATCACATACCTTGCAGCTACTTTTAATATTTTTTGAGCAATCATGTTTGCTTATTGCTTTTATTTGACTGTTTTTGGCGTCTTATCATTTTATTTTCCCGCCAGCACCCTCTGCAGCATCACCGTCGACCGGCTTCTCACGATGCTGCTCCTATCGCGAAAACCGTCTCCAGGTTGCGTCAATATCTCTATATACACGTGCATACATACACACCTACACACACACACACACATACCCCTACACACACACATACACCTACACACACATACACAAACACATACACACACAAACACATACACACACACAAACACGTACACACACATAACTACCCACACATTCATGCCTACACACACATACACATACCCCGCCCCCACGCACACAAACACTCATACACACAACTACCAACACTCATGCCTGCACACAGACACAAACACACATACCCCCTACATACAAACACCCATAACCCCCCCCCCCCACACACACACACACAAACACACACGCCTACATACTTGCACGCACTCGTGATTGCGAAAAACATAATTTGAATTCAAGGTGACAAAATTCAAATTAATTATTATTTATAATTATTTTTATGTTATTTCTATCTGTCTTTTGAAGGACAGAAATGTATATGATCCCACTGGAACTTCCCCTTAACTCCTTTGTTTTATTTGTTAAAGAAAATCAGGCTCATTTCCTAAAATTTACGATGATGCCCTAACTCCAGCTTTTGGTGACACAACTTGATTATTTTTTCAGTTATTTTATTCCTCGTAACTATACATGTTATTACATCATGCAACTTATTATTTAAATTATTAATTATTGATTCAAAAATAAAGAAATAAATATTATTAGATGTAAAAAAATGTACAGACTTTACTATTTTTATTTTTTTACAAACTGATGGTTTAAGTAATATTTTTTTAATTTAATTGTTTCTATTTTGAATAAATATGCACATATATACAATGTTGCATCATGTTTCATGAGTCAATACTTTTCCTCTTTATAATAGTGCTTTTAGATAACCTTATATTTTTTTAAATAATGAATGTAAAACTTGGATTAAATGGCTACAGATAATTAAAAATAAATTTTAATTAAAAAATGCTCCTAAATTTTCCTGCTGCTCACTGGCTGCCCCTAATATTTTTAAATTTTCATAACATTATGTGATTTTATTAACATTAATGTGAAAGTTGGCTGAAAGAAGTTGCATGAAATTTTGAAATTATTTTTTAGAAAATTATTAAAGAGAAGAAAAACCGTCTCTCAGAAATAAACTATAAACTTTTTCTAAAGTAAACAAAATAAATAAATAAATAAATAAAATAAAATAAAGAGAGAGGGAGAGAGAAAAAGTGACGGAGGAATTGGTAGCATTAAAAATAATTTTTATGATTATTAATCAGCCAGAGCCGAGTAATCGGTAATCGCATAATTTGCTTATCGGTGCATCCCTAATTAGACCCACGGACAATATTTAGGATATTTATGTAAAAGCAGAGCGAAGAAAGAGGAGATTTAAGTAAAAAGTTAGAGGCCCTGAAGAAAGTTGCATAGGAGCTCATAAATCCTGTCGACGACCCTGTCCTTACATGTGTATAAAATACCATATCAGGATTGGCAATATGTGTTAAAATCAAGGGCTTTGAGAGGGGCGGGGGTTACCTCTAGACCCCTTAAAAGGGCATAGACCTTGGAATTTCAGAGGGCGCACGTATGGAGAATGGAATGGGAATTTCTTTCTGGAATTCATTAACAGGGGTTTCGCTAGGTCATAAAACTAAGAAACAGTGGGAGGAGGGGTGAGTTTGATGGTTCCTCATTGAATTCAAACATCTATTCAAGTGTATTCGAAAAAGAGAACGGATACAGTTTTTTGTGTTTAAGAGAGTCATTCAGGGCCTGATTACCGCACAGGCCTACTAGGTCTGGACCTGGGGCCTCCTTTTCCTAAGGGGCCCCAAATTACTTAAAGAATTATGCATAGCATTACAACTGTACAAAAAATACACATATTTTTAAAATAATAACCTTCAGGGGGCCTCAAAATTATTGTGGGCCTTGGGCCCTACTTTTAGTTAGTCGGGCGCTTTGGAGTCATTACTACATTACTAGAGTATGAGCACACATCTGGAAAATGGAGTCGTTTCCGAAAATTTAAAAGTATTTTTTCCTGAAAGAGCACGCTTAAAAACACAGGATTTAACCATTTTCAAAATACAATAGAACCTCCATTAAGGGACACCTCTATTTAAGGGACATTTTTTCTGGTCCCAGTCCCTTTGAATAGGGACTTTCATGTATTTAACTCTAATTAAGGGACACTCTGTTTAAGGGACAGTCACAAAGCAAAAAATAATGTAAAAGCTCTTAAGAAATAGTGAATTTACTCAAGATTCACGTTTCCTGTAAAAATTAATTGAGGTAAGTTTGACAAAAACATCTTTGAAGGAAACAAGTAATGTATTGTAAAAAAAACTTGCTGAAATTAACATGCATGATTTGCCCTCTCAACATTCAAGTAGGTTCAGGGCCGACGAAAGGTGCACATCAACTAATTAGCTTTGTATATAAAACTTAAACTTTGAGCATTAATTGTAATTCACATAGTATTATATTGTAAATTAAATAACGTAAAGCAAATACATGTAATTAATTACTTGAAAATTATTTCTGTATGCTACAAAACTTTGCCATTACAAAATTTTTGATTAAATTTTAATTAATAAAGTTATATAAACATAGAAATTTGAATAATAGTGTTTTTTATTTAGCATATATGAAACATCTTCATCAATTAATCTTAAGTGTTAATAGTTAATTTTTATTGTGATAATATGCTACTAATTTTACGGCATGCATCAATTCATCTACCTCCGAATAAGGGACACCTCTATTTAAGGGCCAAAATTTCTGGTCCCCTCTGTGTCTCTTATTGAAAGGTTCTACTGTAGTTTGATAAAGTTTAATATTTTTCGACGATTATTTTAATCGGTGCGCAGATTCAATTTCATTTTTTACGCTTTTACACTTGACATCACAAGTGATGAACTGCCATTCACCGATGCCATTAGCGTAGAGAGCAATGTTGAATTCGCTTCTGAATGGTGTTGTTTCCTTCAGTCAAAAGTAGTACTTTTTGTCACTGAAATTGATAGAATAAGCAAATAATAATAATAATAATAACATGGACCCAGAAAATACTTTCATTTTCCCAACAGTTATTTTTTAATTAATTTTTTAAAATGTCCGATTGTTCAAACAAGGCGTGATCTTAATGACGTCGCAAATGATGCTTTTTGGCGCATCTTTCTACCACGTTTCCACGTTATGATAATCAAGAAGCAAATTAAAATTGCGCTCTACGCTTACTGTCACCCATATCGTTGCCAATACGCGTGAGTAAAGATGCGAATTAAATATTTTGCTCTGTGAATGGCAACACTGAATGGCATTTCATCATTTGTGACGTCATCGGACAGAAGCGCAAACAATGAAAGCTCACCGATTTAAGTAATTTTCTAAAAATATTAAACCAAAACAAATTATTTAAAAATTGGCCAGATCCATTGTTTTTAAACATGCTCGCTCAGAAAAAAAAATACTTTTAAAGTTCTGGAAACGACCGCATTATCATAATCTGGAAACGCGGCAGACAGCAAGCGTAAACATTCAGCGCGTCAGTGGAATAGCGCGCAGAAGTGCATCACTTGTGACGTCATAAAAACTACGCTTTGTTTGAAAAATCGGACAGTTAAAAAAATTAATTAAAAATTAAACGTTTTGAGGAAAAAAAAGTTTCTCCGTGCAGTATGTTATATTGTTTGCTCATTCTATCAAGTTCAGTGAATAAAAGTAGTACTTTTGACTGATGGAAACAACCCGATTGATGAAACTAGTAAGTGTAATAAGGGGATATCACACGAGAGAAATTACGGGACATCGCAACCGCAATAGGAACCGTCAACGCTATCTGGAACTGGTTTTTCGGGCGGGAAGTTGCCTATAGGGTTACTGCCGGTTGCTCGGACGGTTGCTCGATTTGCTCACAACGGGGGCTACCATTTTTTAGCGTACATCCATGTGCTTGCGCTTGTTCATCGCTTTTCGTCAATTCCGCATTTGGTTATCACGCTGCGTCGCGTTAATTCGACACTTATGGATGAAATTAGTAATCGAATACTTAATGCAGCTCTTGCAGCTTTAATTGTATGTGGATTTGTGAAAAGATGGCAAAAAAAAAAGGGGGGGGGGGAAATGATCAAGGCAATGATTTCAGAGCTAGAGCATCAATTATTATTTCATGCAGTCACCAAAGCTCCTCCTGTTAAATTCATATTTGAGTTTTAACATTAATTTGTAGAACTTATGGTGAAAATTTCAGAAAAACAGAAAACTTTTATTACTATTAATTGAATGTTTGATTTAAAGTGATACTCTTGTTACATTTAAAGAAGACATACAGAATATATGACTTCTCTAGGCTTATTTTTTCCCATAACTACTAAATTAAATCTTAATTTTAGATAGGAATTATTAGTCACTTATTGACAGGTAAGAAGAAATTTTAATTCTAACAAATTATACCTAAATTCATAGCTAAAAACAAACATGACAAATAAAAAAAAAAGCCAGCAAACTCTGATCAATAGGCCTTTCATAATTATTTTTTTAAACTGTGAGTTCATAAATGTATTGGAGGTGTGCTAACACTTTAACTTACACAAATATAACGCCACTAGATACATATTGCACACAGGAAAATCTGTGGTCGAGTTTATTAAAATAGTTCCAGACATTTAAAAATAAAGTGACGCTTTAAAAAAATTTAATGAAACGATGATGCGCATTTATGCAAGCTATACAAGCATTTATAATACAAATAAGCTTAATACTGAGCAAATTAACACTGCATTGAATATTAGTACGTCTCAATCAATATTTCAAATGTTAATAAAAATAACTTTATCGTTTAATAATGCCAAACATAATTTTTGACATCTAAACAAAATATTACAATGTGCTTATCATTTTTAAAAAATTCTTTGTATTATCATATTCTTTGATTTTCAGAGGGATTATTCTTCTTGACTGGAATAGAGTACATGTGTTACTACACAGTCAAAATATTACTAAATGGGTGGAGCTAAAAGTAGAGTAAATATTTCACCATTTCACTTTGCCTCACATTCTCCTACATTTTAAGTATTTTCAAATGGTACATACTGTATGTACCCATCAGTTTGAATTAAAAAAGAAAAGTACAGCTTCAATGCTATGATTTTTAAAAAGGAATTTTCACGAACTTTTTCAAGGAAAAAATTTACTGTAATTGTTCAAGTATCAGAATGGGGTGGCTTCCTCCAGTCAAAAGTAGTACTTTTATCACTGAAATTGATAGAATAAGCAAAAAAAAAAAAAAAAAAAACTTGGACCCAAAAATACTTTTATTTTCCCAACCGTTATTTTTTAATTAATTTTTTTAAATGTCCGATTTTTCAAACAAAGCGCGGTCTTGATGACGTTACAATTACACGTGAGTAAAGATGCGAATTAAATATTTTGCTCTGTGAATGTCAACACGAATGGCATTTCATCATTCGTGACGTCACACGACAGAAATGTAAACAATGAAAGCGCCACGATTTAAGTAATTTTTTAAAAATATTAAACAAAAACAAATTATTTAAAAAATGGTCAGATCCTATGTTTTTAAACATGCTCTTTCAGAAAAAA
This sequence comes from Uloborus diversus, assembly GCF_026930045.1. Classification (NCBI taxonomy): domain Eukaryota; kingdom Metazoa; phylum Arthropoda; class Arachnida; order Araneae; family Uloboridae; genus Uloborus; species Uloborus diversus. The sequence goes on from NC_072734.1 coordinate 76,250,167, forward strand.
ATACGTTTAAAATTTTAGAAACGACCCCATTGTAAAATTTGTGCAAAACAATTTTCAAAACCTAATGAAAAGAAAAACACCAATATAAATTAAGAAATGCATAAAATTCGCACTGATGTCAACTAACATATAAGTAGCAATTTAAATTCAAAATCAGATGCAAAACCAAAGATTAAATGTCGCTCATCCGTTTTTTAAAGTGTAACTGAAAATTTTTGAAACATAAAATAAATAGAACAATAAAAAGGAATCCCCACATTTCTGTCGCCACGATTGCAAATGTATTTTACAGTGACGCTGCCTGACGTCACGAAATCCCAGCGCCCTGATTGGTTCCTTCGTAACTTGCCCAGAATTAAAGGCAATTTTTTTCTAGCGGAGGAAAAAGTTTGCCCCTATACGAGCAACTGCAAATTTACATAGCACACGAGAATTTTGGAGCAATCGTTTGTGGAAGTGAGTAGAAAAACCAGTTCCGAATAGCGTTACGGTTGCTATTGCGGTTGCGATGTCCTGTAATTTCTCTCGTGTGATATCCCCTTAAGAATTAGGACTCGACCGATGCATCGGCCTGGCCGATGCATCGGCGCCGATGGTTCAACGATTTAGCCATCGGCATCGGCATCGGCGGCCGATGCTAACTTGCAGGAAACATCGGCCCATCGGCCTTAAAAACATCGAAAAGCCGATGGAATTGGCCGATGTTTTTGAAAAAAAAAAAAAGGACTTTTGTTGTTTTACATTTTAATACAAAGTAAAGGGAATTATTGTTTTCAAACAAAATTGTTTATTTAAATTTCAGTTTGAATTTCTACAGTCACCCCTGAAAGAGTTTTTAATACTGCATTCAGGTACCAAATAAGTTAATTATTGCGTTGTTTCTTGCTGCTGGATGTATGTATATATCTCTCATAAGTCAAAACTTAAAAATGGTAAGCTGTAGAAGGCTAAATTTTCGCATGTGGGATGTGCGCACGTTCCAGTTGTGCACTTCGCTTTTTGTTTTCGATCGGGTGTACTAAAAAGCTTATTAACCGATTTTTTGTGGCTATTAATTACTTATTTCAAAGCAAAATTAATATAGCGTCTCAGACTGACGATCATTTAGTGATATATTGCAGAACTGGAGACTATGAAAACAAATATGAGATGCAGAAACCGGTTTTGTTTCATTTTGTTAGATTCCCGTTGAACCGACGGTAACTTTTAATTTTTCGATATTTGTAATATGAACCACAGTAATGCAGTCTTTTCTGTATCGCTTCGGCGGAGCTACATGTTTGGGGCCCATCGAAATATATTTTGGGGCCCTATTTCTCTATCACAAAAGTTGTAAAACATTTATCATAAGCATTTTTGTAACTCCTACGGTGCCCCTATGTATATGGGACCTCTTGCGCAATTGCAACATTCGCTATATTTTAAATCCGCCACTGCACGTCAAAACAAACTCGGGTGCAAGTTTTAAAAGGGTTTTTCTGCTCAATATTTATGATTATTTTGAACTCTATTTTTTTCCGACTATTTTTTGTATTTCCGAGAACACTTGCCTGCCCCTCCTCCCACTCCCTCAATTTCTGAAATTAAACTCTAGTTGTACTTCTGAGTTGTTTAAAACTAACACCATTCATAAAATTAGAGATTTTTTTCAAGCTTTATCTATTGTTTAGGAAGAATTTAGAGTATTCATGTAAGAAATTGATTAAAGACGTTTTGAATGGTGGCATAACTCGGAAAACAGGGACTTTTGAATTTTTTCTTCAGAAGTGCTGAAGTAGATTCAGAAACTCTTCCGAGACGTTGGTGGTAGCGGTTCTGTACTAAAAAAATTAAGTCGAAGTTGCGGCCGAAGTTTAACGTTGTGAGTTACTCCAAAAACAGAGGGTGACCCCCCTAACCCATCCTCCTCGTTTCAAGCATTTCTTAAATAATTAGCGGTTATTCATTTTGGTCAAGAAATGCCATCTTGCGTATTTCTTGTACTTATTTCATCTATATTTTGTAATGCGCCATCTTTTTTGCATCATTAATAGCGATCGATTTTTTTTTCTGTTGTAAGTAACTATTTTTATGTCTTTATATAAAATCAAGGAATAAGTTATTTTCGTTTTCATCATATGTTTAATAATATGTTATAGAAAAGTTTCAAGGATTTCCTACTATGCCATTTTTTAAATTTCAGAAAATTATTGTTAAATTGAAAAATTCAATTTGAATTTGTTTGTAGTGCTGCATAAAAGATTAAACATTAAAATTGCTCAATATTACGTGTGCAAACATCAGATCAAGTAGTATATGTATTCAGTTATTAACTTGGTGTAAATATTGAGTTTGTTTATTGTAGCTGCGTTTTAAGAACCTCGCTCTTTTCATGGCTATTTCTTTTTTCCGCAAAACTTATGTCATTGTTATACATTTATGAAAAATGCGAACTTTTTTATTCATAAATTTTAAATAAGTATAAAAATATTCCTATTATGATTTAATATTGTAATTTATCTGTTACCTTTTTTGTTTAATTTGATGATTAAAAAATGTCGACGTGCAATCTTTCCACTTTAATTGCGTAATTTGTTGACGGTTTCATAGTTTTATTCTTTTTTTGTATGATAAAACAACATAATTTAATGTTTTTTAACTATGTTTAGTTTACTTAAATCATACAATATTACAATATTACTGAAGTCTTTGTTATGTGTTCAATTAAAAAAAATCAATTGGTTATTAAACAGTATCTTTGTTTTTCTTCCTTTTTTTTTTGGCTGTAGTTCTTTGTCTTCCATCATACAACACACAAAAAAGTAGAAGCATTACTACACCCTATACAGATTGTACGTAGTACGATCCAAAAGTTCGGGGAACAAGTTGTATAAATCCTTACCCAGAATAGTTCACATTACCGAAGCACATCCACCTTCAAAAGGTCATTTTGAGGGACTATGTACTTCTGCCAGTGTTCATATAACTTTTGGAAACACTCCTGGAAGCCATTTTTTGCTACCTTCTGTGATGCAGCTTTACCTTCTCCTGACGGAAGAAAGCGGTGTCCATGTAAATGTTTTTTTTTTTTTTTTGCTGGGAACAGGTAAACATCACACGGAGCTAAGTCCGACGAAATGTTATGTTATTTGCTTATCATATAAGAGTATTGACCAATCGAACCGTGCATCCTCAACAAGAAAGTCGCCTTCTTCCCCACGATGAAGTTGAAGCAGCAGCGCAAGAGGCCTTACAGGAGGTTGCGACAAATGTCCAGGAGCCCTTCTAAAAGCTATGCGAACGTTGGCAGAAGTGTATAATCGTTCAAGGTGACTATTTTGTAGATACAGTGGCTCCCAAAAGTGTTCGTACACCCACGACTTTCAATGAAATAAGCCCCTATGGCATTGGTTAGAATTAATATTTCGGAATAGGTATTTAATTATAAGATCTATGATCTATTTTTAACAAAACTGCACGAAAATTTTTAATAAAACATGAAAATTTAATTTTTTAAAAATCAAAAACCAAAAAGTGCCGGAAATTTTATTTTACAGAAGTCTTCGTACACTTCGGAAAAAATAACAAAAAATTAGTAAATAATCTAACTTTTTATTAGTAGAATATCATGCAGTAACAATAACAGCTTTTAAACGTCTGAGAAGAGATTTCATTGTTTTTTCTGTCTTTTTTTGTGCAATTTCTGAGTAAATGTTCAGCCGCACTACGAGTCTTACTGTTTCTAGTTCGTTTTTCGTTTCAATGATGTATTTTCGTAATCTAACCACCAGATATCTCCAAATATGTTCCATTAAGTTTAAATCTGGCGATTGAGGAGAAATTTCTATGCTTAAGGACAAATTTTGAGGCACCAAACTCGAACGTGTGCTTCTTATCGTTAACTTGATAAAAAACAAAGTTGTTTCTGATTACCAAATTTTGGGCTAATAGTTTAAAATTGGTTTTTGAAATATTAAAGTGAACAGCATGATTCATTATTTCATCAAAAAATTCCAAATTTCCAAGTCCTGATGCTATTATGCACCCTCACACAAAAAACACCTTCACCGTCCTGATTAACTGATCCAGTTAAGCTCTTAAGATTAAATTCCTCATTTTTTCTTCTGTTGACAATTATGCACTATTTTAACCCAAAATATTGAATTTATTTTTATCTATAAGTAAGACGTTATTTCAAAACGTTTTGAGCTTATTTATCATTTATTTTATGACGGAAAGCGTAAGTTTACTGCTTTTCGCGCGAACAAGAAATTTTCTGCGGGAAGGGGTCCCCTTTAATCCAGCTAATCAGAGAACTTGGCGAACAATTTTAGGTGAAAATTAAACGTAAAATGTTTCATTTCATTCTGTAGAAACTTTTTCAGCGCTCAAATGTGTATTTTTCATAATTTTTTTAAACTGTAAACCTCCGATCACGCTTTGTTAACTTTGCCAGTTGACCTTTTGTTACCTTGTTTTCGATCCGATTCTTGTCTTTAAAGCATTTTATCAAGCACTTCACTATAGAATGGTATAAATTAACTAATTTCGAGACATTTCAAACCAATTTATGGCTACTGTGAGGGGAAAAAATCAAATTTCGAATCGTGTTTGTTGTTTTCTGCGCATACCTGCCATTTAAAAATAATAAGCAGAAGCTTAGGGAATAAATAAACAGAAAATTAAAGGCAAATGACTTTACAGTGTCATTACAATGTAAAATCAATAAAAAAACCACATAATAATTTTAATCATGAATTTATTCGAAAATATTTCAGTGTACGATGACTTTTGTGGCGTATTTTTTCTCTGTCTCATCGTTTTTTGACAAATTTCAAAAATGAAATTTGGCAATATTTTGAGAAAAACTACTGGGTTTTATTCAGAATGGCATAGGAATAGTGTAAAAAAAAAATGGTCTTCATATTCGAATTCAATTTTGCGTTATTTTGGTTTTACTACAAAATTTCAAAGTGTACGAACACTTTTGGGAGCCACTGTAGATGTACTTCGGTAATGTGAACTATTCACGATATTTTTATACAACTTGTCCTCGAACTTTTAGATCATACTACTTACGTATGAGTTTTCAACTTTCTATTTCATAACGTTTTTGTGTAACGTAAGTTTACGCGCATGAAGACATCACAAGAGAATTTGCGATAATTAACTAAGGAGGCGTTCAAAATGGATATTTCGGTCATCTATATGTTCTTAGGTTCATATGCATGTACAGATGTGCCTAAAAAACTTGTGAAGTTTAAATTGGATGATAGTAAAATAAAAATTTAGGTCGAAATCTGATTTTTTTTTTTGGGGGGGGGGGATTACAATTCCTTATTCCTAGAAAGGAAGTAAAGTGAAATGAATCAATGATCCTTTAAATCCTTGACAATCTTATCAATTTATTTCTGTTAGATTTTTTTTTTCTTTTTTTTTGCCATCGGCCAAAAGCATCGGCCATCGGCAATCGGCCATTTGAAGGAAAACAATCGGCCATCGGCCATCGGCCATCTTTGAACAATCGGCCAACAATCGGCATCGGCCCATCGGCCAAAAAATGCCATCGGTCGAGCCCTAGTAGGAATCGCGCACAAAATAGGGGGATCAAATGGTTTTCTTCCGTAAAATTTTCAAAAATATTGTTTAAAAATCGAGTTTTAGACGATCTCGGTTGATGATACAGGAAAAGAAGTTGGGGGCTCTCTCCTCCGGAAGTGTTTCGTGCACAAAGTCTTTAAAACTTGATTTCAGGCCTTCTTTGGCAATATTATTAAGGAAAGAGATTAGCGGTTCAACAGCTCTCTCCCAGCAAATCTTCTGAATTGAAGTTCCAAAAACGCAATTTTAGGCGATTGCGTCTAAAACTGCTTGATGTTTGTGGGAGGTGGTAAGGGGGCATTCTCCCAGAAATGTTTCAGTTTGAAGACTAAACTCAATCGAAAGTCACCTTTGATGACGTTAGGGAAATGGATTTTTTTAAAAGAGAATCCCGAAACTTTTTCGAAATTGAAACCCTAAATTCGTAATTGTAGGCCATCTTTTACGACGGTTCGAAGGGACGCAGGTAAATGATGGTTCGAAGACTTTTCCCGGAATATTTTCAAAAAAGAGAGCAAAAACACAGTTTTAGGCGATTATGGATTATTTTAAAGGTAGGGGAGGAAGTTGTGAGATTTTTGTCGAAAAGTAGCTTAGTCGAACATAGCTTGAATGTTCTTCTTACACGATTCAGGCTGTGTAAAATAAACAACATACAATAAAGGAAGAAGCCTTCATTTACACAAGATAAGCCCGTTTGCCCCTTTCTTGACTCTTTGTATTCAACTAATTAGTGTACTGTCATGACAAGTTAAAGAAGAAATGATTATTTTTTAGAATATTTTTTGTATTAGTTTTGAATATACCTTAAAAGTTATTACTTTTTCACGTTTTTAATTTAGTTGCTAAAATTTGTATGTAAAATCAAAACTTCCTTTTTTTACATCAATTTTACACGAATATTATTATTTATAAAAAATTTAAGTAGAAGCGTCTCTGAACTCCTCCTCATAATTTCATATAGTATTGTGCTTAAGATTTTAAGAGTTCAATTTTGAATAAAATGCCAGGGGAAAGCTCCAGAACCCCTTCCCGTAAAAATCTTCATCGTTTGTTTATAATTGCGTTTTTGGAACAGCAGTTTTGAAAAATTGGAAGGGAGAACAAAAATTGATTTCTTTTTATTTTTCAAAAAAAGAAGGGGGAAAAAACAGAGGTCGAGGAGAGTCAGGAGCTTTATCCCTTATTCTAACGTCAATACATATGACCTGTAAATGCGTTTTATAGCTTAAATTTCTACAAATTTCCGCGGAATCCCCTGTAGGGGAGAGTGTTGTACCTTGGGACACTGCTAATTTCTAAGAATCTATTTTTAGCAGCCATGCTTTTGTAATCTCTAATAGTAACATTCACCACTAAATAGTGCCATAGTAAAAATCCACATCAAATGAGTAAAATTGACGATTTTGTGAGAGAAAGAATTTCATGACTCAAAAGTAAATATTTTCATTATTTTTATTTCATTTTCCGTCTTTGTATTTGTAAATTTAATCAACTGAATTTTATTTTGTTATAAAAGAGAAGTACTTTAAATATTTCGCTTATGAGAAAGTAATGATAGTGCATCTAGATTGACCATTATTTTGATTTTTCTTAAACCACGCGGTGATTGTACCTTGGGACTGCCAAACATTTTGTACCTTAAGACACGTTCCAAGGTAAAACATATGCATGGTTTTTAATAATTAAGGTATGTTTAGGAACATGAATCAATGTTCTAATTTTATATAGTCTTTTAAACACACATTTAATGCCAGATAATTATTCATAATTCATTATTCATAATTTATACTTAATTATTCATGATTTAATTCACTACCATGAAAAAAATATATTTTTTTTTCTGCTGCAAAATTGTTTCAAGTATATGGCTGTTTCCTGAATCATGAAGATTTTTCCATCGTGCAACAGGATGTGTCCCAAGGTACAATAGGATGTTGTACCTTGGGACAGCTTGGAACTTTTACTTTAAATGGCTGGCAATATACTATTTTTCAAACTGTATAAATTAAAATATATATATATTGCATAGAAGTATGTTTGGGTATTTAGTGTGACTTTTAGATTTTAAATTTGATTTAATTAATTGACGTTAAAAATTAAAATATGAAAAGTGTCCCAAGGAACAGCACTCTCCCCTACCATTCTTTCCCCTAACATCACCAAAGACCGTCTAAAATTGCGTGTTTAGAACCACAAGTTTCAAAAGTAAGAGAGTTGATGCGCAAATCAATCAAATTGATAAGATTTTTTTTCCTATTATGCCACCCCCCCCCCCTCCGATTAAAAATTATTTTCTAGTTGCGCCACTGTTGTGTATTGTATTGTATGTACCATGTACGATGTACGTGTGTGCATATATCGTTACAAAATTATTTTTTTAATTCAAAAGATGCCTTCCCGTTGTTACCCAGAAATTATTGCTTGTTTTAAATTACTGCTCACGTAGTTTTAAAGAAAATGTGACAAGTTATTAATAATTTGAAGAAAATAAAAAGAGTTCGGTAGTTTTTTTCTTTGTCTACATAAGAATTCTGAATCAGGCCTTTTTGTGCCTGCAGATTCATATGCAGAAAGGTACACCCGCGTGTAAATCGCTAAGAATTTTTTTTCAACTAGTTTTTAAATTTTTAGTCATTTTTATTTATTTTTTAATTTAGTTTATCTTTTTTAATTTTATTTATTTTAAAGTAAATACTGAGATGTGTATTTTATAAAATTTTAACCATTAAATAAATAAATAAATAAATAAATAAATATACATATATATATATATATATATATATATATATATATATATATATATATATATATATATATATATATATATATATATATATATATATATATATATATATATATATATATATATATATATATATAATCTTTTTTGTTTTTCTTTTAAAACTGGGGTGGGGGCGTTGCGAGTTCACCCATGATCTAGCCCCCTCACTTTTTCAAGGCACGAGCCACCACTGATATTTGTATATTCCTTCTGTAGCATAGGTTTATAAAATAATTTGCACATGATGGCAAAATTGTTAACTGCTTTATCAATAGTAGCTATAATAAAGCTGTTTTTTAGGTCCTCTATACTTTTTTAAAGTTTTTTTTTATCTATTATGTTGTTATTCTGAATCTCCTGAAGATTATAACAATAACTGAATTCATCCAAAATATTTTTCTTCCATTCTATAAAGCCTTCAGTGGGCCAATTGTATTTATAAGCAAGTTTTAATATAAAAATATTCAGTTCTTTGCAAAATATTTTTTGATCGTTCTTTTATTTATGTGGCTTTGCGGTCGATATTTCGAACCCTTTCCCATCAAGTTTTTTAATGATTCATCTTGAATTATTCTCAAATCCCCTGTAATAATATGCCTATGATCTTTATCAATATAGTTTTCAAAGATATTTTCATTGCAGATACAGTCCGTTTCCTTTATTTGATCGATATTCTCGCTGTAAAAATTGATATTTTTATATTAAAACTTGCTTATAAATACAATTGGCCCACTGAAGGCTTTATAGAATAAAAGAAAAATATTTTGGATGAATTTAGTTATTGTTATAATTTTCAGGAGTTTCAGAATAACAACATAATAGATAAAAAAAAAAACTAGTAAAAGTGTAGAGAACCTAAAAACCAGCTTTATAATAGCTACTATTGATAAAGCAGCTAACAATTTTGCCGTCATGTGCAAATTGTTTTATAAACTTATGCTACAGAAGGAATATACAAATATTAACACATACATAAAAGTCACAGAAGCTGAATCCAGTTTAAAGAAGAGAATACTCGCCTTCGAAAAAATTGTAAATACACGACATCTCAATTTCAATTTTCCTTTCCTTTTTATAACTGTTAAGTTTCATAAAAGTCCTATAAAATTTAGATTCGTTCCTAGTGGAACATACTCCTACAATAATCAAGCAGGCTACATTTCTTTCGAAAAATTAAAAAATATCTTAGCCAAAATTGCAGAAAAAAAAAGTTTCATAATTTTGAACAACCAGAAAGTTCTGGATTTCTTCAACAGTGGTATATAGTACGATATTGTATTAATACTTTTGATTTTGAAAATCTTTTCACTAACATTCCCCACAATCTCATAATCGACGTTTCAGTTAGGATTTTTGACAAATATGAAAAATACATCAATCTCGATAAACACTCTTGGATAAACCTAGTTAATTTTTTTACTTTTGAGAATTACTTATACAATGGTTCAAATTTCTAATGACAGATTAACGGGATCCCAATGGGTATATCTTTTTCTAGTGCATTTGCTGATTTCTTTTTGCATCATTACGAATCTATTTTTTTAATAAACAACAGTATAGAAGCTTTTAGATATATTGATGACATCATCATTTTTAACAACTATGATTTTTACAATTTATATGAAGAAATTTACCCAAATGAACTACTGCTGAAGCAGACAAATAAGGATGAGTCAGTTAATTTCCTAGATCTCAACATTCAACTAAATAATAAAGATCCCAGTATAGCTTTGTATGATAAACGGAATGATTTTGATTTTAAAGTATATTCTTTAATTCCTTTTCATAGTTGTATTAGTAAAAAAGTGTTCAAAAATATAATTATCTCACAAATTACTAGATATAAAAAAATCTGCAATAATAAAAAAAAATCTGAAGACAGCGATTCAAAATTTGACTGCAACCCTAACTGAGAACCAATATCCGGAGCATCTCACGGAAGATTTCATTTGCAAGCTTATGGAAGAGAAGCGGTATCTCATTTTGTTTGTTCTATGGATTTGATTGCTACATGTTCTTTCTTTTGCTATTGAGTTCAATTGTGAAATTTTCTCATGTAGTATTTTAAATTAGTTATGAAATTGTTCGATTAACGTTCTATAAAGCTTGTATTTTTGGTTTGTAAATGTTTAATTTAATTACTTCTTGTCATGCTTATAGTCTGGACTTTCGGTAACCCCTATTGCTTGTTTTGTGAGATGTCGGGGACTAGTGCAGCTTTTTTATGCAATTTCGCCAGCAGCACTCACGAAACGTCTCATGGTTTTTCCCTACCTTTGGGGAGTAACCCCCTAATGAGGCCCCAGGGTATTTTGGGATTTTTTCAAATTTTCGTTTTTTCTTATTCAATTTTATATTGTTATTATATATATATATATATACAGTGAAATTCCGTTACAACGAATACCAATACAACGAAATTTCCGTTTCAACAAACTACATTTTCAGTCCCTATATAACTACTACTACATTATTTGAATTCCATTACAACGAAATTCCCGTTACAATGAATAAAATTTGCAGTCCCTTAAAGTTCGTTGTAACGGGATTTCACTGTATATGCATACAGTGGCTCCCAAAAGTGTTCGTACACTTTGAAATTTTTTGGTAAAACCAAAATAACTCAAAACTGAATTCGAATATAAAGTCTAATATTTTTTCACATCATTCCTATGTCACTCTAAATACAACTCATTGCTTTTTTCAAAGTATTGACGGATCTTCTTTTTGAAATTGGTCAAAAAATGAAGAAACAGAGAAATAACACGGCACAAAAGTCATCGTACACTCAAATATTTTCGAATAAATTCGTGATTAAAATTATCATATGCCGTTTTATTAATATTTTTGCATTGCGTTGACCCTTATAAGTCATTTGGCTTTAATTTTTTGTTTATTTATTCTTTAATATTGTGCTTATTACTGTAAAATGGCTGGTATTCGTAAAAAACCGCAAACACCATTCAAAATTTGAATTTTTTTTTCCCACAGTAGTGGTAAATTGGTTTGAAATGTCTCTAAATTAGTTTATTTATTTGTTTGTATAGTAAAGTGCTTGATAAAATGCTTTAAAGAAAGGAATCGTACCGAAAACAAGGTAAGAAAAGGTCAACCGGCAAAGTTGACAAAATGTGATCGGAGATTTAAAGTAAATTAAAATATGAAAAATGCACATTTGAGTACTGTAAAAGTTTCTGCAGAGTTAAATGAAACATTTTACATTTAATTTTCACCTAAAATTGTTCGCCAATTTCTCTGATTAGCTGGATTAAATGGGACCTCTTCCCGCAGAAATTTTCTTGGTCGTGCGAGAAACAGAAAGCTTACGCTTTTCTTCGCAAAATCAATGATAAATAAGCTAAAAACGTTTTGGAATCACGTGTTACTTACAGATAAAAATTACCTCAACATTTTTGGTTAAATTGTTGTATAACTGTAAGTAGAAGAAAAAAATTAGGAACTTAATCTTAAGAACTTAAGTGGATCAGTTAATCAGGACGGTGGAGGTGTTTTAGTGTGAGGGTGCATATCAGCATCAGGACTTGGTAGTTTGTAATTTTTTGATGAAATAATGAATCATGCTGTTCCGTTAAATATTTAAAAAACCAGTTTTGAACTCTTAGCCAAAAATTTGGTTATTGGAAACAACTTTGTTTTTTTATCAAGATAACGATATGAAGCACACGATTTTCAACGTTTGCGTCTAGTGCCTCGAAAATTGTCCTAAAGTTTAGAAAATACCCCCTCAATCTCCAGATTTTAACTTAATGCAACGTATTTAGAGATATCTGGAGGCTAGATTACGAAAATAGGGCTTTAAAACGAAAATAGAGCTAGAAACAGTAAGACTCGAAGTGTGGTAGAACACTTACTCAGAAATTACGCTAAAAAAAGAAAGAAAAAGAATGAAATCTATTCCCAGACGTTTAAAAGGTGTTATGAATATTGTATGATATTTTACTAATTAATAACTTAATCAAAGGTTAAATTATTCAATAATATATAGACATTTTATAAAGTGTACGAAGACTTTTGTGAGATAAAATTTCCGGCACTTTTCGGTTTTTGATTTTTAAAAAATTAAGTTTTAATATTTTTTGAAATCTTTTCATACAGTTTTGTTAAAAATTGATCATAGATCTTATAATTAAATACCTATTCCGAAATATTAATTCTAACCAACGGATTGGGGCCTATTTCGTTGAAAGTCGTAGGTGTACGAAAAATTTTGGGAGCCACTGTATATATTATTTTCTATTCCAGTATAGTGTGGGTCTGCTAAGTTGACGTCTGATCCGCTGAGACCTAAATAAATTCCGTATTGCAAATTAAGATTTCTTTTTTCTGGCCTTTTTTGGGGGGAAGAGTACTACTTTCTGGAGAACTATTTTTACTCTGCTTCATACTATCAATTTTTTTAACACGCTGAAAAACATAAAAAAGCGGAAAAATAGTTTTTATAGTCAGATTATGTTGTGTTTGCTCAAAAAGCAGATGTTTTCTATGTAAATTTGAATAGTTGAGCCTGAGTAGAAAAAAGTACATTTCACGAAACAAATCTCGCTCATTTAGAATTTTTTAAAAATTCACGTCTGTATTTACCAATTCGATCACGATGACAGTTCGACAAAAATTGCGGAAAAACTTTAAACGGGCCGAAAAGGAAATGGGAAATGACAAACGTCCTCAAAACAAGTGCTATGTCAGCGTTCTGTGTCAACAAAAGATGCCGATGATTGACGACAAGAGAGTGACATACTTGATTGTTCAACCGATATTTGACGATGCTGAAACAACATTTGCGCACACTATCGTCAACTGATTCAATACACCAGAAATTCGTTTCCCCCAAAACACAATCGATTAAATACACGCGATAGGACTGGAATGTATGGAACATATTTTCTTACCGTTAACAGCTATGTTAATCACTTCGTGAATGAAAGTTTAGTTCTTTGTAGTTTGAGTCTTCGGGGCTTAAACAATGGACATATCCCCCGGCGATCAAAGAGAAAAGTTTTAATCCCTGCGTTATAGAGTTATGCTTTTTTTTCTTCTGAGGTTATTGATCTGTGTGTATTCAAGTTGATGGGAAGAATGTACTGGAAAACAAATGTTGCTGAACAAGTGCAAAACATTGAAAATGAATTTTGTTGTTTCGGAGCAATAGCTAGTGCTTGTTTACTGCAAGAGTAAACGGGGGCAGCTACCCTGGCCCCCTCTTGAGAGGGGGGGATCCCCGAAAACACTCCCATAACTTAAGTATAAAATGACGTGAAAAAAACTAAGTTCCAACCAACCAGGAGTGCTCCCCCTCCCCCAAGAGGAAGGGCGCACCCTCTCCCTAATATCGCGAAAGACCCCCTCCCCAAAGCAAGAGCCCTTCGCCCAAGGAAAAATATCTCTCAAAACAACCCCTCTAAAATTTTTAATGGCGCAGTCTGCGCTATGACCCGTCCCCCCCTGGTGGGCACCCCTGCAACCAACGAAACAACTATGATCTTGAAATTCAAATCATATGTGCAAAGCAAAGGAAACACCGAAAAAGCACTGTAATTGAAAACCGTTAGCGGACAAATACTGCGATCTTTTGGAGAAGGAAAACCGATTTTTCATGAAGTTCACACTGTTAACTATCTCGGATACTGAGATCGCTGGTCCTTGCTAAGTCTTCCAAAAGTGTAACTAAAATTTCACTGTAAAAGACTTTCCAAGCCTGCCTAACAATACGCCTAAACAAGTAAAAGGCCGACATTTATTATGCACGGTTTTTTTTCCTTCTGTTTCTGGCTGACCTTGAAAAGATTCTTTTAAATCGAATCAGTTTTTGCAGGGGATTGAATGCTGTTCATATTGTTCAAAAGGAAAAACAATAGTCACATTTTTTTTTTCATTTACTTTATTTAATTTTTTAAATCCACGTAAAATATTAAAATTCACTGCGAATTTTTTCGATTTTTCAAAACTTGTACAAAGTCAAAGAAATATGGTATTCACAAAAAATTTCCGCAGAGCTGCCGAGAGCTAAGACTTGCCCCCTTGTTAGTACCGGGCTCTCGTTCCCCGCAAAACTTATACTGCTCCGATTCCAAACCGTACCCCTTTTCTGACTATACTGACATGGCCTCTAGTCGACCTTGACTTTCCAACTCAGGTTTCAGCTTAAAATTTCCTCTTTAATCAGGCCAGAATCAATTTTGACGATTACATACATATGTAGCGACATACGTTGATTATACAAACGTGAGGGCAAAGGCCCGGATCCTGGGGCATGCGACCTTTCCCACCGCCTAAGGCGGCATATTTTAGAAGTGACAAATTTCATAATATCAAATTGAAAACAAAAAAATCTAGAGCTGTCTGAAGCAGTGATGGGCTTAGTGAAAGTCAAACTAAGTTCCATAAGCCGAGCGGCAAATTCAAGCGCGAATCGAAGAGTGTCATGAAACTGCTTGACGAGATCAAAGAAATCCTAAAATTACAGTTTTAGAGAGTTAAAATTTGAAAGTTTCTGAAAAGACACCTCACACCCACACCCCTACGTTTTTTTTTTTTTTTCAATTCTAACATTTTCCGAAGTAAAGAGTGCTTACCCACTCCATCTCCAATAACTTGGCCAAAAAGGCTTCTTTCAACTTTCTTTTGCCTTGTAAAGGAAGTATTGTATTCGCGCAAAAAAAAAAAAAAAATCCTTCAAATTTCGGCCTAATCTTGCATTTTACTCACCCCCGAATGAATGTTGAGTTGTTCTTCGGACCGAACGCACGTGCATATATACCTAAGATCGTATGGACGTCCGAAACATCAATTTTGAGTACCCCCGAGTAAATTACAACGATTTCTCTTGTGACGACTGTGTGTACGTATGTATAATGTTATGTATGCACATACATATGTATGTATGTACATATGTATGATGTTATGTATGCACGTATGTATGTATGTACGTATCTCGCATAACTCAAAACGGCATGCCGTAGAAAGTTGAAATTTAGTATGTATACTCCTAGTGGGGTCCAGTTGGGCACCTCCGTTTTTGGTTACGTTCAGATGTTCCAAAAGGGATCTTTTACACCTTTTTAGAGAAAATCCGTGTTAATATCAATGCAAACTCAAGTAACGATATAATTTGGCATACATTTGGCTTAATTCACCAAGCTTTGGGTCACCAAGTTTTGTCGCCAAGTTGGCAAAAAATTTGGCGAAACAAATTATTTTTTTGAATTTGGTTTCACGTTGGCGATATTGGCGATATTTAGAGAGTTTTCCATTGAATCACGTTAAAAGTCATCTTTGGGGAAATTAATCTCAATAAAACGTTTATTTTATTTTATTTTATTTTATTTTTATTTATTTATTTATTTATTTATTTTATTTTATTTTATCTTTTTTTTTTTTTTTTTTGCATCGATTTGTGACAAACTAGAGTTGAAAATATTTGAAGTGTTTCCTTACTTACTCCAAGGAACTGTTATCATTAAATTGGTGTAAAAGGAAGTTATGTATTGCACACATCAGATAGTTTTCGACTTAAATTTCAAATATTTTTTCCCGGATCCCTTGTTTTTTGTTTAACGTTCGGGAAGATTGGTTTAAAATGCGTATTTAGGAGGAAAGGTCCGAATCTCCCAAACCTTCCTAAAGCATCACTAAATATTGCTTTCAATTGTCTATTATTTAGAGCCTCAATTTCGAAAACATTTGCAGGGCGAACCCCCAGACCCTCTCCGCTCTCCTTACCCCTAAAAGTCACCAAATACAGCCCAAAAATGCGCATTTAGGCTTTCAAGAAATTCCAATGGGGAGCACCTAGCTCCTCCCTTAGCGTTTAATCATATAGCCTGTTAAATTTTTTTTTTTTTTTTAACTTCAACATAAAAGGAACAAAATTGGGAACACACAGGCACCGATCTCTGCCCTTCCTCTAACGTTATCAAAGACAGCCTAAAATACATTTATAGGATTTTTACATCGAAATATTTCCTGGGGACCCGTTTCCTAAAGTAGTGGCTAAATATGACCTGAAACTTCAATTTCGGAACATTTCCTAGAGAGGGCCTCGAATCCCTTTCTAACAGTACCATGGCTGGCTTAAAACCTCGTGTTCAGAAATTTCTGCGGAAAAACCCCCATTCGATTTTAGGTTTCTTTTTCTTTTCCAAAGATATATACAAAAATTATTAAACTATGCCTAGAGTCGCGGGTTTTTTTTTTTTTTTTTTTTTGCGGAGTTGGAAGTATACAATGGCCGACTCCGACTAATGAATTTCGAAACGTCCGACTCCAACTACGACACCAGCTTTTTATTTATTTATTTATTTTTATTAATTTTCCCACCTCATGGGAAGAGGGGAAACCCCCTAAACAGAGATTGAAGTATTAATGTCCTTTTATAAAAAATTTCGCGTTATTTTATTGGGAACCTAAGTTGCATACAACGTAAGAAATTCATTTTGAAATCAAATTTTCCAATATAGTCCATTCATATTATACAAAAAAAATGGTCAAAAATTGCAAAAGCACGATGTAGTTCTAATTTTTTAATATATTGTTTGGGTCAGTTAGGAAATCTAAATTTGCAGTTTTCAAAAACCTGTGATCGCTGCGTAATTCGTGAAAAACTGCGAAATATTCTGACTTTTTTTAGTTTTTCCTTTATAGCTTTCAAACTACACAACTTTTCATTGTAAATGTGGAAAGATAACCGTTTTAAATTTGAACAATTTAAGCTCGAGTAGTGTTCTGTACGACCAATAGTTTGGGAGAAACTGTGCTTCAAAATTTGGCCATTTTTGGCGAAATATAATGAAATTACGCTTTCATCTGGCGTGGAATTTGATGAAAGCAGGGACGCTGTCCCTATGTAGTGATGTTCCGGATATCCGTATCCGTATCCGCGGATATCGAGGGAAAAATAAAGATCCGTATCCGTATCCGTTACTTTTTTGACGGATCTTAAACGGATCTTTTCTATTCTAAAAATTCTTAAATATTTGAATAAAATACTCTTAAATACCCTTTGAATTAGGTTTTATTCCCTATTTAAATTTTCGGTGTCATTTCAGAAGCCAATTTGCACCCCCCCCCCCCCCCGTCGCAAAATGGAAGGGGTAATAAGTTTTAAAAGTGTGTATCTGTGTGTCTATTTGTGGCATCGTAGCTCTTAAGCAGATGAACCGATTTTGATAGTTCTTTTTTCGTTCAAAAGGTCACTTTATCAAAAATGTTCTTAACTTGGCCTCGCTTTTGAAAAGCTTTTAATTACTGGAGACATTAATTAAAAATCGACTTAACGTTTTTCACAATTATGGTAGTAAAAACTTAACTGTACGTTAAAAATATTGGCTCGAATTTGAAAGAACGAAGATTTCTGCGTTTGATATTTGTTTGAAACTTCTAAGTAATGTATAGTAGAAGCTATAATCTTGTTAAGTAAATTATAAATGCAATTCTAAGCCTTTATACGCGTCATTCGTAGCGATTTCATTGTCAGAAGATAAGGAGAAAAAGTTCGATGATTTAAAATTTCTATTTACTGTCGGTTCATATTTATTAACAATGTGTGTTCTGACCCGCGAAATTCATCTTAATATGAGGTCGGCCCTCTGGAACATGTTTTTTTTTTTTTTTTTTAATTTTAATTTCATATTAGTTTTGTTGTTGATTTGGGGTTTCTGTTATTCTTCATTTTGGTTTTCTTGGCATCCTTCAAAAAAAGTGAGACTAAATTCTCTATTTACTGTTGTTTGTAAAGGTGTTCCCGGCTCTGTTATTTCGTCGGTTGGAGTAAGTTCGGTGGAATGGGTCAGCGCTGCATTTATGCTGAAATAAAATGCGAAAAATTATTTCTAGCCTGTCCAGATCAGCTTTACTTTTGCTCCTGTATCCTACATCTACCGAGCAAGCTAGAAATAATTTTTCACATTCTATTTATGCATCAATGCAGCACTGTCCCATTCCTTCCAACTCTCCCTCAATTTTAACGAAGATTTCTTTAAAGAGGAAATCATTGTCTTGATTATATTTTCGCCGTAGACGACATTGTTTGAAGAATCTTCCATCATTCTGACGGAAATACCTCCCGTAACAAATTTTACTCTTGGATAGTTGAATTGGGTAAAAAAAAAAAAACTTTGAGATCCGTATCCGTGGATCTTGACACTAATGATCCAAATCCGGATCCGCGGACCTACTTTTTTAACGATCCGACACATCACTATCCCTATGTGCAAGGTCGTGCGGGGCACGACGGCGCCATAGTCAAAAAAGCAGCGAGCTCTACTAATCAAAAATGCTCCAATTGGATAAGAAAAATCTCCGACCGAAAAACCAAAAAAAATTGAACTTTTCATTCAATCTAAAGGTGGCGAAGAAATTATACTGCTCATTGAAACTAGCCATCCGTCTCACTTCCTATATCTAACAGGAAAAATTATTGCCTTGTTGTGTCTAAACATGCTTTTCAAAAGCGCAAACTTTTGCACTGAAAAACGTGACCCTAATTAATGCATCCTTATATATTATTTCTGTAGCCTGTTTTTGGTTTCTACGCCAGATTTTCTTCAATTCTTGATCGATTTCTTTGATTTACACCTTATTTTAAAGCTTATGGTGCTGGCTACTGACGAAAAATAGACCCACGGTCTAAAAATTGTTTTTTTTTTTTTTTTTCAGCCGAAAAATCTGTTTTAAAGAACCAGAATGAGGTTTTTGGTTAAACTTATAACTTTAACTTGCACTATCACCACCAGAGCTGAAAAGCTTGATCGGCAGAGTGTTCTCCTCGTAACCAGGAGAATGAGTGTTCGGGCCCACGTCCGGACAATCTGCAACAAAAAGTTAGAGAAATATCGCGCATTACATGAACACTTAATAACACATATGAGGGAATAGAATAAATGAGAAGGAAATACTCTTTGCTGTTATGAAAACTTGATGTGACTTTGTGCTAAATTACTTCTGGAATGTATGTTTTTTTTTTTTTTTTTTTTTTTTTTAAGCTTTGGCTCTGGTAAGAAAATTAAAGCATAATGTAAGCGAAAATATAAGTAATAGGTTTAAGATTTCAGACTACAATAGATTTGTTTTTTGTTCAGAAAAAAATAATAAATCGTATATTGAAATATATATTCTTCTAATGAGTTTTTGACTCTTTGTACAAATAAAAAAATTACTACCTCAATTTGAAGGGTAAAATATATATTTTTTCTTCTTTTTGAAAAAAAAAAATAGCTTATTACATTTTTACTACATTCGAAAAGCTACGCTTAAAAAAGAGCATAGTTCAATTTATTTTGTACTAGCTTATTACCCGGCGTTTCCCGGGTGCTTCTCAATGCAACATATCATTTAGATAATTAAATGGATGAATTCTATCTAAATGACAGTAAAAAATTGCATTCACACCACTCTAGGCTCAAATTTTCAAAAGACTGTAAATAGCACAGAAAGTTGAGCATTTGCAGGAAAAATAGCATCAAGTAAAGACGAAAAAGCAATGAGACATGTTATCGGGGTTTTGTTAACGATATTCTTTGGTTCTGCCGTGTCCACTGGCACGTTGTCTTGCGGTTGAATCAGACGGGCGGTACATCCAATGTCTTAATGCAGAGACAAATGATTGTCTTTCATATCTTGTGGGACAACCTTTTGCATAGTGCTTCGAATACGAAAGCCGTTGTGCTGCCTTTGACGGTTTTGTATACCTCAAGACATTAAAGCATGCTATGGTACTCTTCACATACATTTTATTCTGGAAAAAAAAAATCTTGGAGTGTTTCCCTAGAAAGAGTCGTTAATAAATTCAATGGCTTTTATCAGTTGCAAATATATGCAAAATATGATACCTTTACAATATTTTCTGATATGAAAATCATCCTCAATGGCTCAAAAGCTAAACAGATAGTCCACTGTACAGAAAATAAGGAATTCGGTCATTGTTATTAATAGCCGTTAACATTTCGTTTTACGGATAATTGGCGGTGTGTTTACTTTCAAGGTTTCACGTGTTAGGTAGACTCATTTTATAATTTTTTGTAAGTGTTCAGGAATGTAAGCACAATCCGTAGAAAACGTTCACTTAGTATAAATAACTTCACAAAATGTGTCTGTTTGCCCTTTCCGTGGCAATTTAGTAGCATGCCATGGAGTAATATTAGATAAGTGTAAATTGCATAAAAAGACGTACGTCAACTACATTTTATTTCCTATATTTATGTCAAATTTCTATTTTTGTAGGTAAAAATGACAGTTAGATATTAATATTGGTGTCTTGCAACGATTCAAAATTTTGTCTAGATTAAAATTTTACTTCAAATTTTTAAAACCTCACACTTGCCGTAAATGTTGTACATGATAACTCAAACTGATGCAGGTAGTAAGATCACTTATTTAAGTTTGCTGCTCTGAAGTATTCCTTTGAGAATATCGAAATTTTAATTTGCAGAGGCACACTCGTCATTAGGGGTAGGAATGGTTCCACTGAATAATAGTTGCCATAGAAACAGTAACAGTTATTATTTTAACATACATAAAGCATTAAAAATGGAGTACGTGGACGTGAACTTATGGAACGAACTATATAAAACACGTCAATTGAACTGCCTTATCGAAAAAGAAATAGGCGTGCACATTTTGGTCACTATCCACGTCCTTTTTTTTTAAATTATTTGCAGGCCAAGAAATTAAAAGAAAGAAAAAAAAACCGTCTTGTTTCTACTTACAACTGTATAATAGACAATTCTTTTGTTTATGTTTTACAAAAGCTTGTTGCACATTCTGTTCCCCATATCCGCAGCTTCAAAACGAAGAAAATGTATTTCCACGTTTAGAAACGTAATCCAAGAACTAAAAAGTTAAATTATTCAAAATTTTCTAATTCTTAAGTTTAACTCAAATCTTGCTCCTAAATACAATTCTTAGCCCCCCTTCCAGCAGCAAAATGAAATACATTTTTGAATGAACCCAATCTTAAGCATGCAACATAAAATTATCTATATGGGAAATAGGTAAATTTCACATGCATTTAAAGTACTTAATCGCCTGCCCTTCTGACTTATTGATCGTGATACAGAACTTAAGTCTCACTGGAGAATTTAATTTCTTGAAGTTTAAAGAATGATGTATTGCGATTAGCGGATATACGTGAGATACAAATTGTTTCACCTTATCCCTCCACTGTGAACAGAGTTGCTTCTATAACACTGATACGTATCCATTTTTATCTTACAGCATTTTTTCAATGACGGTTGAATTACTTAGTGGTAGTTACAAACAGTAATATTTTTCGATTGTTTACAATAAAAGTTATCGAACTGAGGATCTTGTAACTGGAAATGGAGCTTATTTGCTCAACTAATTTCACGATGAAGACTAAAACGAAAAAACTTTATAATGTGGCGTAATATTTCATCATGCCCATTTCAGTAGCAATCTCTTCGTGTCAAAAGTTGCCTCATACCCGCTAACTAGTTTAAAATTATTGCTAGTCAGCGAAGATGCTCCTTCAGGTCTACTATTGCTTCGAGCGTTAAAGTAATATAAAATTTTAAACGATTAAGAAATTGGTTTACGTAAAAAATGGAGACATTTTATGCATTTTAAAAGTTTAAATGTAAATTAATATTTCTTTACATTTTTCAAACTTTAAACTTTTACCGTTCTAAAACTATGAATTCCGCTGTACTAAATTTTCGTGTGGTTTCGAGTCTAAAAGTGCACAGCCTTTTACTCTACCACACATTAGCAATCCTAGTATGATAGTTTATGTACATGTAATGAACCCCATGACTATCCCCCTCCCCCTTGAAAGATAAATTCAATCTACGCTACTATGCACAAAAATGATTATTTTGCAATTCTTTAGCTATATTAGTATTTTTACCCCTGGTCTCTGATAACCTGGAGCGATTTCTGTGAAACTTATGTGAACTGAATTAGGTAAATCATGGAATAGTATAAATAACATATACATATTGATTTGTTTAAGGATAATACAACACTAAATTATATTTCCGATGCAATGATGTCGTTTTAATATAAATTTAGTATTCTAATTGTAAAACTGTTGAAGATTGTACTTCGATAATGCCTATCTCATTTTGTTATTTTCTGTGCTGTTTATGTATAGAAAATACAGATCAAAATTTCGTTTATTGTTACGGTATTATTACGTGAAAACTTATTAGCGAAATGCGCAAGCAAAGTGAAGAAGAAACACCGATGGTGATTTCAATGCATCCCTGTGTCTTTGCAGGGTGCAATTTAAGAACTACTGAAAGACAACATTTCTTTTCGTTCGGTTTTCTTGCCAAACATGCTATACGTTTGTCGCTAATCGACATCAACAGCCATTGTTGAGGATACTTTTTGTGTTGATTGCATTTAAAATATCTCCTGGTGGTTATATGTTGTTAACCATTTTCATTTGATTTGAACCAAGGTTCACAAATACCGATATAGTTGAACCGAACTACTTAAAGATTCGACGTAAATCAAGCAATAATATAAAGAAGATTTACAAATTGCAAATTGGTTTGATAAGGATTATAGAACATTAAATAAAATTTCTGTTGCAAGGATGAAATAGATGTGGTTTTAATAAAAGTAGTCCAATGTTGAAACAATCGAAGATTGTACGTCAATATTGAATGCAATACTATTACCTTACTCATGTTTGTATTTTCTTGCTATTAACGGGATAAACACTGATCAAAAATTACACGAAGCCTTACTGTTGTTGATTTTATAATTAAACAATATTTAAAAATTATAATTAAACGGTAGCATTCAAATTAAGTAGCACCATGAGTACCATCAATGGACCCCTGGGGCCTCGTAGGTCGCAGTTTAAGAAACGATGTACAGCATCATTTATTATATCTACGGCTTTCTCGCCAAACATGCTTCAACGCTCATCGCTAAACGGCATTCACGGTCATCGTTTAGGATACGTTTTGTAATGATTACACTTAAAATAGCTCCTGGTGGTTATATGTTTATAACCGTTTTCATTTGCTTTGAACCAAGGTACACAAATTTAACGATTAAAGTCAATCTATGAAGAAACTTCATCTATGGCAGTTTTTTACGGACTTTTCATTTAAACTAAATTCATAACTATACAAAAATTAGTTCGTGCAGAAAAGAGCAATTTTATCACTCAAAATATGAAATTAGACCCCTTTGGGTGTTTTTAAAATTCCAAAAACCCGCCCATATGAATTCCTGAGCAACAATTTACCTTTGTGCCAAATTTGGGAGAAATCCGACGAAAACTGGATTTGTATAAGGAAAATACACACATACCCACAAACATAGATCCATATATATATATATATATATATATATATATATATATATATATATATATATATATATATATATATATATATATATATAGATAGATAGATAGATAGATAGATAGATAGATAGATAGATTTTAACCGTGCTGCTAAATGATGAACACGTGCTGCCATCTAAGTCAT